>NC_133177.1:60907500-60917500 GCF_049306965.1 Danio rerio
TCTTGGATAGGGAAACCTTTACACACAGACATCAATTAGTCTATAAATAAATAATTTTGTTTGTTAAGCGCAAATATTCATTTCAAAACTATTTCTAAATTCAGTTCTAATATCCAGCAAACGAATAAATGAACAATAATAATGAAGTGTGTTCAAAAACCTGAGTTATATCCTAAAACACATGCTGTGCCCCATATGGTCTAAAACCTGACAGGTGGACAAATCTAAGCTTGTTTTTAATAAAACAAATATAAATATGGATATAATAAATAACACTGCTAATAATAATAACATTATACAAAAGCAAATTGTTATGAATGAACTGAAAAAGCCTCCCGAGATGAAGAAGACATAAAAGCAGTGGTTTTTATATTTATGTAGGCTAGAAAATTATATGTTTTGTAATATTTTAATCCTTTATATTTATATCCTATATCCATTCTTACTATATACTATATATATCCTTAATATTTACATTATTTCATATGTAAAGATATTTGCCTATTGCTCTCTTGTGTGTATTAAGCAGTGTGTAAGCGAGGCGCAACTCTGCGCTGGAGATTAGACAGGGTTTGTTTTGGTGTAATGAAAAATCTATTATAGTTTCTCAAAATAGCAACGCGCCAGCGGTCCGCCTCAGAACACTTCCTTTTTAGACCAGAAGCCCTGTGGCCGCACAAATGAGCGCTAATGCATTTGCTATTTAAACAGCGTAGCGCAACGCCTCAAAACCACTCTTGCGCCAAGCTGAAACTACCAAAAGACTACTGCGCCACGCCTTGCGCCACACTGCGCCGGGTGTATGATAGGGCCCAATGTCAGCATAGACTAAGAGCATGGTTTCCGCTACATTCATTCTCCCATGGCGGGGCGCCACGCCAAAATTCATCCCGCCACGGCTACATTACAGCTTCTCACACAAAACATTTTATTTTTAATAGCGGGTAATAAATAAACGTATTAAAGGTTAGGTGAATTATAACAGCGCAAACTTTTCTGTAACCATAGTAAAGCTGTGCGTCATTTGTTTACCCTTTAAGGTGACGTGCTGACTGACTGACTGACTGGCTGGCTGATGTGTGAGGCCAGCAAACATGAAGTATAGCTGTTTCACTTCAGGACGAATTAACCCTACTCAGTTTGTCTATTGGAGACATTCATAAATATTCCTAGCAAATCTAATAAATGCTGGAGACATTCTCCTTACATAAACGCACTAAATCTCACTCAGCAGCGTGAGATCTGCGCGCTCTTGAAGTGGCTTATATTTGAGGGGCGGGCTAGAAGTTTTGTGCACGAGCAGAGGAAATCGGTGCGCAAGCACAAAGGTAGCTCACAGGCTATTACATAAATGCGATCCCGACTTCTAATACTGCGCTCACGACATTTTTCATTGAAATAACTCCACAGGTAGTTGATAGATCTGTGTAAAAAAAAAAAAAAGGCCTGCCACTACAGCTGGTAAAAATCCTAGAGGAAACACTGAAGGGGATTATAGATGTGGATTTTAAGATGAAGCACAAATGAACAGCGACAGGAGAGACATAGACTGACAGAAGCATGAAGCACACACGCACACCTGACCAGCACTGACAACACTAGTACTGTTTTCAATCTGCCACTATGCTGACACACAGAGGTTTGTAGCTCCGCCCTCTTGAAAACAGCATGATCTCATTTAAATTTAAAGTGACAGTCACCAAAACACCACAATCAGAATCAAAGCCTGAAAGGGTCATTTTCAGAGCGTTATAAACGTTATTTGAGTTATTTAAAGCTGAAACTTCATCTACACACTCTAGGGACATCAGAGACTTATTTTATGTCTTGTAAAAAGCGGCATAATAGATCTTCTTTAACATTAATGTTATTCTTCCACCACTTATTCCAAACCTGTTTATGTTTTTCAATTTATTTCAAGTTTATTTGTATAGCTCTTTTCACAATAACTACTGTTATTCCAAACTAGCTTCACCAAAGGTGAACGTTATTACATTATGACATAAAAACCATAAGGTGTCATTTACAATAGGTGATGTCTATGTATGTAATATATTTTCAATAAAGTGATCCGATCGTTACAATAATAAAGAACACTTTGTGTATTGTATATTGTTCCTTCCTCCTCAGTCATATTTATTAAGGCATCTTTAGCATAATATATTTGTTATTCATTCAGTACAAAAGCATTTTAGCGACGAATCAAGCGTGAGGAACATCGTTTATTAACGTAAGTGACTAGCGTAAGATACTTTACCTGAGAATAACGTTCATTCAAGCACAAAGCGACACAATGAGGTTTAAAAGTAAAACAAGACAGATAATAATCCTGAAACTCACCAACACCCAGTCTGGAGCCTTCTGATAGAACACACTGGAGAACAGAAGGCGCTGCGCTAAAAGCGTGAACGTGCAGCGGCGGCTGCGCTCAACGCCATTTAACTGACGCACTGTGCTTCGTGAATTTGCGGAAAGAGCTGCGTTGAGTTTTCTTTAATGAGGCTCGGGTGAGATTTGACGAAGATAAAGGTTCCGCCTAATCATTCAGTGGAAACAGACAGACAACATATTCCTGTATTAATCTTTAAGAAATACGAGTATATAGAATTGTATATTTAGACACGTCGTATTTTTCATTCTAAGAGTCTTTACAAGTAGCCTATCATTCAATGTATTGTGTTGTGGTGCAAGAAAGGATGAATGGACTATTTTTATTAATACTTTTTTTAAGACATGCAATATTTCATGCATTCATTCATTTTCTTTTCGGCTCAGTCCCTTTATTTATCTGGGGTCGCCACAGCGGAATGAACCGCCAACTTATCCAGCATGTGTTTTACACAGCGGAGACCCTTCCAGCTGCAACCCATCACTGGGAAACTCATCCACACCCATACACTGCTAATGTATACTACATATTTTTTTATTTTGTAAATAATAATAATAAAACATATTACTGACTGTTTAACTGTTCATTTACAATGAAACAGCTCAGGGCCAGAGTGGGACTCCTTTTCAGCTCTTGAGTTTCAAGCATTAGACCGGCCCACCTCAGTTCACGACTGACTATATTAAAATAAGGTCATTTCCAATTCAGTTTCTAATTACACTATCACGTCTTTTTCAAGAAAACAGCTGCTTTAGAACTTCAAATGTTCAACAACCCTAACATTATTATATGTCTTAACAATAAAAAAGAAAGAAAAAACTAAAGAATTACTCAAGTGAGGATCGAACACTTTGTAACGCAGCGTGCTGACCACTGGACCACAATCGCGCTGTTAACTAATGTGGCCATAATGATAGTTACATCATCATTATCCTGCAGGCTGCATTTTGCTCATGGGGATGCGAGACAATAAATAAGAAGAGCAGAGCTGCGGCAAAATAATGGATTAAAGAGTGAGGCTATGGTCAAATAAATAAATAAATGAAAAAAAGTGTGACTGCTGAGAGTGCAAGCAGCTAGAAACACCAGCCCTCGCAGCCAAAAAAACGGACTGGCCCACTGGGAGCTCTCCCGGTCCTCCCAATTGGCCAATCCGGGCCTGAAACTGCTCCAGACAAATATATTTATTATTTTTTGGGGATTTTTTTAATTTGGGGGGGGGTTATCCTTTATTATGGTGGGCATATCCCTTATTTTTACATCCCAATGTTGACAGATATGTAGCTTAACATAAATCATTAGACTATTATTAGCATCTCCCTTTAAAATGAACAAATATGTTTCCTAAATTCAACCCCCCCCCCCAAAAAAAATTGTCATCACTTACACAACTTTACTCTTTCCACACCAGTTTGTCTTCTTTTTTCTTCTATTGAACACAAATGAATACTTAAAGAAAGCTGGAAACCTAAAGCCATTGATTTCCATAGTATTTGTTTTTCCTTCTGTGGAAGTCAATAGTTACAGGTAACTTCTTCATTCTTTCCTTTATTCGGCTTAGTCCCTTTATTAATCTGGGGTCGCCACAGCGGAATGAACCACCAACTTATCCAGCAAATGTTTTACGAAGTGGATGTGTTTGGACTTGCGGGGGAAACCGGAGCACCTGGAGGAAACCCACGGCAACACGAGGAGAACATGCAAACTCCACACAGAAATGCCAACTGACCCAGCCCGGGCTCAAACCAGCGACCTTCTTACTGCGCCACCGTGACGTAATGTTAAATTGCTAATAAATCAAAGAAACATTGGCTTTTGTTGTATTATTGGCTTTTGAAATTTGGGTTAGGTGGGTAATAGTACACCACCTGTTTTAGGACTACACTACTCATGGACTGGCTTAAAATGCACTGAAATTTCATTGGACTTTATGCTAAACACATTTCATTGTAGGCTTTTGCATCTTGTATATATCTTTTGTTCTACCTCAGAACTGTTTACTCCAACTTACCCGACTTCTCGTCCCCTATTTTTGCACTGTTTGTCATCTACAGTTATTTCTCATGTAACTTGCTGTTTAGTGTGATTTGCATTGTAGGGATATATTTACATAAGTGAGATGGCACTTAACCTCATCGCATGTATATGTAAGTAATGTACACTGTATATGTGTACAGTAAAAATAAACGGCATTCAATTCTATTTTAATCTATTAAGAGATAAGAGTGTTATATTTTAAAAGCTGAATAAAGAAATATGAAATGTTGGTAAAAATGTGTTCAGTATAATACAGTAAAATGATCACATCAGACCATCCATCACAATATATTATGTGCGGCTGATTAATAAAGGGACTAAGCCGAAAAGAAAAAGAATGAATGAATGAATGAATGAATGAATGAATGAATGAATGAATGAATGAATGAATGAATGAATGAATGTCTTTTTGTCCTCCATATTTCAGACATGGGACATGTTGTTTTTGAAGCTGTACGTTGTGTTCTGTTTTTTCCGCTCTTGTGTAACGCCAGATGGAGCTGTGTTTGTCAGAGAAAGGGAGAGAAAGAGGGTGTTTGCGTCATGACGTCAAGGGAAAGCGGTGCTGATATAAAGCCAAGCAGCGGCGTGACGCGTCCTTCTCCCTGCCTGTCCCCACCAGCGGAAGGCAGCGTGCTCTCTGTTCCTATCAGTGCTGAGCGAATCCAAGAACATCTGTCAAAATGGTGCGTATCACACATTTCATCTGCGTTAATACTGTCGCTCCGAGTGAAGATTGAGCGTTAAGATCCGTTATTCTAACGATTAACCGGATTTTCGGCCAGATGTGTGCGGAAAAAGACCGGCTAGCTGTTTCCCTCAAAACAAAATGGCAGCCGGTGTTTAGCAGCGCGACTCATTTTTATTTATTTTCACTTCAAATAATGTCGCTGTATCAATCTCAAGCATGAGTTATGTATACTATATTTCGAGAAATAAAACAACCGATATATAATCCCCTTCTTTTGAGGGGTTATTTCTTTCTTCCCGGTTCCCGGGCCTTGTTAGCATGTTAGCTCGCCGTGCCACGTATTGTGAAAAGCATCGCGTGCTTGTGGAAAATCTGTTTAATATTTTCTAATGTTTCGATTTTTAACCAAGTATAGTGATAATCGAGTTGTAGTACTTATGTACGTGTTTCCCGTCTCTTTATGAGAGTCTGTGTGTGCTTTTTCTCGGTTTACCGGCTGGTTTAGCAGGTGTCGGGCGTGTTCGAATAGCTGTCACGTGTTCATGCGTTCCCGGTCCCGCGTGTGCGGTTCATCAGCGGGGCCACATCACGCACATGGCCGTCTTTTGTTTGCATAACTGCTTCCGGTAGGCGGTGTAAAGGGCGCAACTAGTGATGAATATTTAAGCATGTGGTTTCATTCAGGGCTTTAACTTGGTAAGTTAGTCTTTCCGTTGTCATGCGACTAAAAAAACGAACACGTCACTGACGCATTTATTGCCAGATTGTGCTTTGGACCGTCGCCTTCATCAGCACGTGACGTGGAAACTGTGCGTGAAACATCTGAATGTCAGTTTACACGTTTGGAAAGGCTGACTTCTGTATTCAGTTTATGAAAATGTACACTTACACCAACTTATCCAACACTTATCCTTTGTTTTCAAGCACTCCAGTTTCTCTCACAGGTGGAAGTTTGAGTGTTTATTTTCCAAACCTGAAATTACCCAAAATGCGTTTACCATCTATTAGGTGTAAGGATAATGTGTGACAGGTTTTCTTCATTAAAGTGTTTATTTTCGGTTTTCCAGTCAATTAAGAATGGCTTTTTTAATCCCTCTTAACAACATTACTGAAAAATAGTTTATATAGTATCTATGCCATCTTATCAGACACTTTTTATTTGGAGAAACTTTAAATGAATTTTTTTTAATGTGAATCCTTTTAAAAATGTAGAATTTATCAAAAGGAAACCTTAAACTGTTTTAGATCTTCATCTTATCTATTATTTATGCATTTTACCTTGTATATTTATTGCTGTTGGTTACTTTTAATTGTTAGAATATTTTTATAGTTTTAGAAAAGTGGCATTTATCAAATTTGGTAAACTTGAATCTGCTTTTTTCCCCATAACATAGCCATAGAAGCTGAAATGGCAATAAAATTAAAACTGTGCTATCTTTTGTTTTTGTTGACATGCAATAAATGCAAATAAAATCAACATTGTATGTATAATTTTAAGATGTCTAAGATCTTATAAGTTACTTAATATGAACTTAACATGTAATGATTTTCACATATCTAGTTTTGGCTAGTTTCAAAAACATACCTGTACAACTTAAGACCAAGGTCACGTGTGCAATTATTAAACGTGAAAATAGCATGGATTTTTGTTTTTTTTAGAAGCTCGTTCACTTATTTTTCATTAGTAACTGAGTACAATAGTATGATTAAGTTGATAAAGTACCATCACTATCAGTTTATTTGTTTTTGCTGACGTGGCATTAAATAAAAATCATCTTTTATTTGTATATTATAAGATGTCTATCTAATAATTCTCTCAATTCTGTCCGAAAGGTCTTCATATTAAGTTTTAAATATATCAATGACAGCAAATGCATACTAAATCTGATGCCTATCTTTAGCCTACAGTATTGTTTTGTAAGTGTTGTGCAGAGAATTAATATAATTTAATTAATGAAGCATTTTCAATTTGTTATTGATCTGAAAGTTTTGTCAAATCTAATTATTTTCAGTATGCTAGATAATGATCAAATGTGTCACTGCCGTCTGCTCTTCCAGGTGAACTTCACAGTCGACCAGATCCGTGCCATCATGGACAAGAAGTCCAACATCCGTAACATGTCTGTGATTGCGCACGTGGATCACGGGAAATCTACACTGACCGACTCTCTGGTGTCCAAGGCTGGAATCATTGCTTCCGCCCGCGCCGGAGAGACCCGCTTCACTGACACACGCAAAGACGAGCAGGAGCGCTGCATTACCATCAAATCCACGTAAGACTACTGAGAATAGGACTTTTTGTAATGTAAATTCCAGCACTGCTTGTAACAAAAAGAGATGAGTTCATCAGACATTTTGACAACTATTTTCGGCTTTAAAAGCCTTTCTCAAGCTCTGATTCCCTTCTGGCAATTCATTCCGACATACATGACGCTCCACATAACAATTACACTAATATCAATACTTCTCATCAATTGCAAACAAAAACAATTGAAATTTTTATGGTAAACCATTGATAAGCTACATTTTTAATGTAACTGTATTTCTTTCAGGCACAAAATTAAGTTTCCAACTTTGTGTAAAGTCTAATTGATTTTATATGTTGCTGGCGGGACATCAGCTCTAAATATTAATTTAAGAGGTGTGTTTTTGTGTGTACTGTCTTAAACACCTGTATAACGGTTTGAGTTGCTCCAGATTGTCTCAAGAGCTTGTAATGTCACCCACACAACTAGTCATATCCATTTTTAAAATGTATATTTATTTATTTTTTTTATAACTCTGATAGCTACATTTTGTCAATGACAATCTTGAAATACAAGAATGTCAAGTCTTTAAACATACCCTGATATCTCCAAGATAGACATTTCATTCAAGACACGCCTTGGTTTAAATACAATTAAATCAATCTAAATGCTTATTAATGTATCATAACTAAACTTTTATCATCACTAAATGTAGAAACCAGATCTTTAAAACCCCCAAGCCTCATTTTAATAGCAATTAAATGTGATAATGCATAGCCATAAATTATGTCCTGTAGAGAGTGGTAGCGATGTGCATGAGGTTGTATTATAGACTTAGTCAAAGTACTGGAATTGAGTTGTCAGTTTAGTTTGCGCACTCAAAGAGATGCAATTAAAACAAATGTAATATTGCTATTTTTTCTGTTTGTGTAGAGGTTTGTAAATCTGTGGATTAATGTGGAGTAAGGGCATAGTAACTTAAAACTAAGTGAACGTTAACTTGTGTACAATAAAAATCCAATTAGATCCCCTTTTTTTTATTAGTATAGTGTATATACGCAAAGTCAGTGTTGTGCATTAGTATTGCAATTGAGTAAAATATTGTTTGCATTTTCACTATTATAGAAAAACTTGATTTCAATATTTACTAGCGAACTTGATTTCTTGTGATCCAAATGGTTTAAATCCACTTGCTTGACATCCTGCAGTTTGACTATTGCAGAGATTTGCCCATTGCAATATCGATGCTGAAACTATATTGTGCAGCCATAATTACTAATTCAACTGAAACTGTGTTCAAAGCTCTCACAAATGAGCAATTAGTGGACACTGAGGACAGCTGATATGAAGGTCTAATGCTGCCATACAAAGAGCTGCTTGTTTATTTCCCCCGTGTTGTGCCCCCACAGCGCCATCTCCATGTACTACGAGCTGACGGAGAATGACTTGGCCTTCATTAAGCAGTGTAAGGATGGATCTGGTTTCCTCATTAACCTGATCGACTCTCCTGGCCACGTTGACTTTTCCTCCGAGGTCACAGCTGCTCTGCGTGTCACTGATGGAGCTCTGGTTGTGGTGGATTGTGTCTCTGGTAAGCCTTTTTGTGTGGTAATATACGTCATGCAGTCTTAGAGCCTTAGTAGCCATCCAGTTTTGCACAGTTAATTCGCTGTTTTGGAATGTCATGTAAAAGCGGATAAAGCAGCGTTTCCATCCAATGAGTCAAAACCAAATAGTCGCTTTCTGATGAACTGTGGCTAAATATCAACAGCAAAAATTGAGTTTGCTACAGTAGAAGAAACTGCGTGAGTCTTTATTTAATAAATGACTAGCACTTCAAGACCATGCTGACACATAGTGAAGGCGTGAAACATGATACAGACACTCTTGATTCTGTTGGTAATTAATAATATAATTAAACTAATACTGTAAATGTAATGCCGTTTTAGAAAATAAAACCTGACATGTTGTTTTGGTCAATGTGCTCAGCCTGCTGATTTGTCCATTCACACAGATTCATCACATGATCTCATAACCAAATCACATGACCTTTTAGAATGCGCATGCTGCAGTTTGTGTAAAAGAGTTACCTTCATAGTTTATGCGCATCCTTTTCTTATTGAATTAAACGTTTATCCTCGGTTATGCATATTTTTATACATTTTTCACAATTTGAGCATCTTGGTCTTTAAAATTGTTCAATTTTTTATGCACAAAAATGGGTGGATGTAAATGTAGCTGGTGTTGGAAAAGACATCTCATCAATTTTACAACTGGTGGCATACAGATTTAAACCTTCTGCAGCCTTTTCACAAGACTGTTAACATTTTGAATTGGTAAATGTTTAAGACGTGTGAGCTTATGTATTCTTGTATGCGTCATCTTTGCATCATATTGGAATAACCAAAGTACCGCTTGCGACGTGTTTGAAATATAGAGTATGCAGGATGTTACCTTGTTCTGTTCTGGCTGCCATTTTATTTCATTTAAAACTATAAGCAACAAATAATTTACTTATCCATATACAATTAAGGCTGATTTATACTTCTGCGTCAAGCATGTGCGTATGCTACGGCGAAGCCTACACGTAGACGCTTAGCCCCTCGCCATGGCACCTCTCAAAAAATGTAACTCGTA
>NC_133177.1:60922500-61015000 GCF_049306965.1 Danio rerio
CTCTGTTGGTAAAGCTGTCAGCAAATATTTGTCCTCCATATCCCATAATGCACAGCGCATCGGCCTACGGCAGCTGAATTAGTCCATAATGCGCAGTACTTTTTGCGGTTGGACCTTTTTTTTAGTACGGATCATATTCTCACCACAAACGAACCGCTCCAGGGTTCGTATGAAAGCGTACCAAGACCACCTCTTCAAGCAGGTCTCGGTACGCTTATTTGGTCCGCTTTTGGTGCGCACTCGAGTACGATTGCTGCATTCACACCTGCCCAAACGAACCGCACCAAAAGGGGAAACGAACTCTAGTGCGATTCAATCGAACTAAATAAGACAGGTGTGAAAGCACCCTTAGATTGTGGTGCTGAAAGTGATGGTTTACCCTAAAGTACACCTTCTACAAAAAACTAAAGTGCGAGTAACTGGTATTAGGTGAACTATCGTTTAAAATGACCCATTATTACCAAATCATTGTGTACTTTGTTACTCATTGTCTGCTTCTCTAGGTATTTTGACCCAGCCGGCGGTAAATTCACCAAGACCGCCAATGGCCCTGATGGAAAGAAATATCCCCGCACCTTCGCCCAGCTCATCCTGGACCCCATCTTCAAGGTACACATTTGATTTCGAACAAAAGTCCCTCAAACGCCATTGCAAATGTTTTCAATGCACAAGTGATTAACCCTCATGTCTTCGTTCTCCAGGTGTTCGATGCCATCATGAACTTCAAGAAAGAGGAAACCGCCAAGCTGATCGAGAAGCTGGACATCAAGCTGGACACAGAGGATAAGGATAAAGAGGGCAAACCCCTGCTGAAGGCAGTGATGCGCCGCTGGCTGCCCGCCGGAGAGGCTCTGCTGCAGATGATCACCATCCACCTGCCCTCACCCGTCACCGCACAGAAGTACCGCTGCGAGCTGCTCTATGAAGGACCTGGAGATGATGAGGCTGCCATGGGTACGACATTCTCCTTAGGGTTTCCACAGAGGCTTAAAGTCAATTGTAATCTAGACTTAACATTGCTTTTAGTTTTGTCCTGTGCTGTATAAAAATGCTCATCTGGCAAAATATATAGTACGCTCAATGTATGAGCAATCACCATCATCATGGTGCCATTTTTTTGCAGGTGCTTTTGTAGAGTTGAAGCTCAATAGTCAAGAAAATGCTTCAGTATCACTTCAGTTATTTTTATTTATAATATTGTTTATTTTTGGGGTTATTTATTGTTAGTTTCTTTTGCTAGTCTGAATATACTGCTGTATTACAACTGTTAGTAAGACCAGCGTTGTGATCTCTGGCTTTAATGTAAGGAAGTCTTAAATTTGATTTTGAAGCCATCATTGATATCTTTTACCAGGTATCAAGAACTGTGACCCGAAGGGACCCCTAATGATGTACATCTCAAAAATGGTGCCGACCACTGATAAGGGTCGTTTCTACGCTTTTGGCCGTGTGTTCTCCGGCGTCGTGTCCACTGGTCTGAAAGTGCGAATCATGGGACCAAACTACACCCCTGGAAAGAAAGAGGACCTTTACCTGAAGCCAATTCAGAGGTGATGCAGCTTTCCTTGCACATCTTTAGTGATTTTATACCAGAGGGAATCTTTAAGTTGGCAAAACAATCAAATTTAATTACTAAATGTTACCTATACGTAAAAGGGTGTTAAATGTATATGTAAATGTATTAACTGCCCAGGCTGCTCTGAATCATTAATAATACCCAAGTAACTAAATTAAGTTAACCAAATATTCTCTGCCCAGTTTTTGCTTCACCTGACAAATCCCAAACACTGAATTGCTGGAAACCTGTTTTAAGTCCACAGTTCAGTTCTCTAGATCAGTGGTTCTCAAACTTTTTTTCACCAAGTACCACCTTAGAAAAAAATTGTCTCTCCAAGTACCACCTTACGACGCTATTTTTTTAACCAGGATTAAAAAAATAGCGTCATAGGCCTAATTAAGCAGCTACAGGTGTGCACAGTTTAAAAACGATGCAGAATAATTCCTATTATTAAGAATATGTATTATTATCAGTCACTTTAAACATTTGAAATAGACTGAACATTAACTGTGCTTGCAGATTAAAAAAAAAAAATTTGTTAATGTGCTTTTAAAAGTTCATTGAAAAATGGCGCTGTTCTTAAAAAGTAAAAAGAAAACTGCTGTACTTAAATCTAAAATATTCATAGTAGCCTCTTCATCAAAAGCTGGAGATGTTGCTTTTACCTTATAAATATAGCCTATATGTCATATTCCTACACTTTCAGACAAATCTTGAAATATATGTTAAATGTACATATGACAGGGTTCATACAGGCACAGCCTAATGAAAATCAATTCCAGCACCTATTTTTTCAAGACTGAAATGTATTGAAGACCTGAAAAGTATTCTCAGCAACCCATAAAACATTGCATAGGAATAGATACAAATAAAAAAACATAAAAATAATATTTATTAATCATATATTAATAATATAATAAACCTGCACTAAATGCTTGTGAAATCTTTTTTTGTAAGAGTAATAATACTATTACACTGCTAAAATAACACAAATTTTTGTAAATAATATTAATATTAGGTAAAAGTACAAAGTACTCTTTTAAAAAGTACTAGTTGGTTACTTTTGAAAAAAAAATATCAGATTTCCATTATGAAATCACTTTTTTTACGTGGAAACCTGATTGAATGGTTTAATTGCTTAAATCCCAAAGCTACATGTATAGGAAATTGCACTAACAAAGGAAGTATGGTCGATTTTTCCTTTCATGACAATTAATCTTTTTTCAATAGCACTGGTAAAACTACCAAATAATCTTTAAGGCCATAGAGACACTTTTTGCCCATTTTTTTTAAACGATATTTACAAGCTTTGAAAGGTTTAATTGAAGTATATGGTAAAAAGATTTAATTTAGCCTTTTATTTACATATTTTACACTATTTTTCTTTACAATATGGCAAATTTGTTTCTTAAAAAGCTATACATTACATGTAGATTTTATTTTACATTTAACCTAATCTAAAATAGAAACTTTAAAAAAAAATACAAGTACACTGTCAGTAAAAAAAAATTAATAAAACAAATGACTTCATTTTACTTGAGGTATTTGAAATGACAACACTACATTTATCAAAGCAGTGCTTTAAGAGCCTTATTGTTAATTTTGATAAATAAACTAAGTAACAACGGATTGCTTTGACCTGTAATGCTTTAACACAGATCAGAATACAGCTAAATGTATAAATCACACAAATACCTCATCCAGAAACATTTCCAGCATAATTATTTTGTCGTAAAGAAAAAAAAAAAAATAGCCTACACCTTTGCTAAAAGTAAGTTTTACTTCACAACACAGCCAAATAAGAAGACCATTAGCATTGTCATCGATCATGTATCAATCTATTTCTAAATACTTAATAACTTTGAATACTTTTGACTAAATTTAGTCAAGGAACAAAGATAAATAATGTCTACTTTAATAGTGGAAAGATCGCGATTGTATTCAATCTGAGCACACAGGCGATCCTGAGAGGACTTGCTGTTCATTTGGGGGAAAAAAAGCCTATTTAAAAGCTTGCATATCTGTTTTAGCGATTTGCGTACATGAATGCGCTCTCGTGTTAAAATAAAGCACTCGCCACATTTGTAGAAATGAGTTATTGCGCAATACCTCCATTCCCGCGCCGCCATTCAGACTGTACAGAGGAGTGACAGGTCAGGTACGAGGCGAGAGACTGGCTGTCGGAGAGCGAAACGTGTTTGTAGATCATCAAAAAGGCAGGAAATATGTCCGCGGTTTAATTACTCTGCTAGACATCTCTATAGTGAAAACATCCGAGAAGCATTATTCCAACAAAATACATTTGTTTTTAAGTTGTTGTTTTTTCTGTCTCTGCAACACAGAAAGCATTTGTCCCGCCCTTACGTTTCACGCAACTAGACAAGGTCGACTGTGATTGGCCAATTTTCATGTCAGTCAAATCACGCTTCAGAATCAATTCTTAAACTTCAGGAAATGATTTATAACAGCTAATGACTCAATGCACTAAAATAAACATTCTAAGCACAGCGTTGTGATCGTACGCTTCACAAAACAGCCAATGCTGATCACATCGATGTTATATTACGCATTAAAGGATTAAAAGTGTTAATTGTTTCTTTCATTGTTCAGCGGTTCCTCCGCGTACCACTAGGAGGAAGCCCGCGTACCACTAGTGGTACGCGTACCACAGTTTGAGAACCACTGCTCTAGATAGTAATGCAAGGAGAGTTTTTTTTTTTTTTTTTTTTTTTTTTTTTTTTTTTTTTTTTTTTTTTATATAGCATGTTCCATTCACAGTGGTAATTCAAAGTGCAATAATGGCAATCAGAATGGGATCAGTGCCCAGAAAATAAACTTTTGAAATTCAACCTGAAATAGGAAAAAAAATCTAAATTATTTAAGTCAAGACACGATGAGATTGTGTATAGATGCCGCATTGGACACGAGACTCACACATAAACATTTTACTTAAAGTAGAAGAACCACCAAAATGCCTTTATTGCAACAAACCAAACAGTTAAACATTCTTGTGGAATGCCCCATTTTTCTATGTTATCAGACAACAATATTTATCTGGAGACTTAAAATGAAATTTTTAAATGTGAATCCATCTAAAGTTGTAGAACTTATCAAAAGGAAATCTTAAACTGTTTTAGATTTTTATCTTGTATATTATCATTTATTATTATTATTATTATTATTATTATTATTATTATTATTATTTATATATTTTACCTTGTACATTATTTATTGCTGTTGATGACATTTAATTGTTAGAATATTTTAATAATTATTGAAATTTGGAGTTTATACTCCGAACGTGAAACTGAATCTTTTTTTTTTTTTTTTTTTTTTTTTGCCATGACCTAGCCATAGAAGCTGAAATGGCAATAAAATTAACTTTCTCTCTTTCAAAGTGTAATAAAAGGAAATAAAAGAAACTAGTATAAGAAAAAAATAAAATTTTATACCAATAAAAACAATGTTTTAAAAACGGGTTTAATAAAAAAAAAAAAAAAACATGCATTTCAACATCACGTTTCTAGCGTTTAGTTCTCAGTTCTCGTCACATGGGTTTTTATCATGCTATAACAGTGTTGTGCAAGATAATCAAAGTTCCTACACCAAATGCTGAATACGAACTGCAAGACTTCTCTTTAGACAAGCAGAAACTCACCTTTTATCTTAGAGCAATATGGCTCTTATCTTTTTTTTTTCTTTTAATTTAGTGATCTATTAGTGAAAAGGAATTAGCTCATTTTAAAATGAATCAATGAAATTAATATGTTAACTTATGATTCTCCAATTAAATTGTTTGTATATTAAGGTATACTTAATCCGAAAGTAAATGAGTAAAATAAATGAATAAATATTCTGATTTACTTTTGTGGATCAAAGAATCTTTTTGTTCCAACAAGATTCATAAGCGAAGGAATGTTGCAGCCAAGATACTAAAGGCAATGGGCGTGCTTTATTTATTTTTTCCTAACATTTTTCAGTATATCTTTAGTGTTCAACAGAAGAAACCATACCATTCCTTTTAAATGAAGTAGCGTAGTGTTCGGTCCTCACTGAGGTCTCTTCCCAAACTTTCCAACACGTATGTTTGTAGGACAGTCCTGCTTTTTTCACCACACCTTGAGTTTTGAAACCGTGCACAGATATGTACATAGAGAAAGCTAGAGTTACCTGTACATACCACTAAAATAAGAGTTAAAGATGTGCAGAGCTAACTGCATTCTAACATTTAATATAAATGATGAACCTGCAGACAAAACTTTCTACAGATGACAGTAGAGTAAAGGATTGTGCAAGTGTTTTAGAATAGTTTTTTATGGCAACAACAGTTTAAAAGAAACTAAATATTTATCAATCATTTTAATGCCTAGTCATTAAGTAGATTAACTTGCATGCAAAGACTTAGAATGACTAGCAACTATTATAAACTGTCAATTGCAACGAGCATTTACAAACTTTGAGGTTGCATGCCTCCTTTCTGACCCTGCATGCTTGTCTCTCTTCTAGGACCATTCTGATGATGGGACGTTATGTAGAGCCCATTGAAGACGTGCCCTGCGGAAACATCGTAGGATTGGTTGGCGTGGACCAGTTTTTGGTGAAGACCGGGACCATCACCACCTTCGATCAGGCCCACAACATGCGTGTGATGAAGTTCAGCGTCAGCCCTGTGGTCAGAGTCGCTGTGGAGGCCAAAAACCCTGCTGACCTGCCCAAACTCGTGGAGGGACTGAAGCGTCTGGCCAAATCCGACCCTATGGTGCAGTGCATCATCGAGGAGTCTGGAGAACACATCATCGCCGGCGCTGGAGAACTCCACCTGGAAATCTGCCTTAAAGATCTGGAGGAGGACCATGCCTGCATTCCACTCAAGGTTTGTGCTTCAGGAGCCATGTTTTAGAGAACCAGCACAGAAGGGGTTTATTGACCGATGTTCACTTTTTTAATCTGTGTTTGTCTCGGTCTCTTGCAGAAATCAGACCCGGTTGTGTCCTACAGGGAGACAGTCAGCGCAGAATCCGACCAGATGTGTTTGTCCAAATCCCCCAATAAGCACAACCGTCTGTACATGAAGGCCCGGCCGTTCCCCGACGGTCTCGCTGAGGACATCGATAAAGGCGACGTCTCGTCCCGGCAGGAGCTGAAGACCCGTGCTCGATACCTGGCCGACAAATACGAGTGGGAGGTCACCGAGGCCCGAAAGATCTGGTGCTTCGGCCCTGACGGCACTGGCCCCAATATGCTGGTGGACGTGACCAAAGGAGTGCAGTACCTGAACGAGATCAAGGACAGCGTCGTGGCTGGATTCCAGTGGGCCACAAAAGAGGTGAGGAGGAGATTGGAGTTATTTTATTTTCTACTTTTTGACTGACTGATGTCCTGCTGGTCTATGAGGAGAAATCATGCACCACTCTGATCTGCCAGGATGGATAAACACTACCACAAATATCTGAGACCGGCACCGACATCAGTTTATGCAATGAGGAGGGGTCACTTAGTGGTTTCCGAAATTTTAAATATTATTAAACTTTTAGAATTAGCGTATCTTATCCATAACCTGCAGAAGATAAAGGTGTTTTAATAGTTACATAAACATGCAGATAAAAAGCCATCAGCATTTAAAATCTTTTCTCCGTTGGATTACAACCTCTTGGGTTATTATGCTAGATTAATGACAATGCAATACTGTTTGTTGCAGCAGACTGATTTTACGGGACCGTTTTCAACGTAACGGCTTGCATACATTAAAAATAAAATCAAAGACAGATCATGGAGAATTTTCTAGGTGGTGGTCTCAAAATAATCTTGTGCTGGGGGGAGAGTTGGAGAACCCCAGGCTTGGAGGTGTACTAACTTGTCATCTTTTATTTTAATTTGTCACTTCAATTTGACTAATTCCTTTGTAGTTTAACGGTCACTGGTTTTGTTTTTCCATATTTTTTGTTTTTTTTAGTATCGTGAGACGAAGCAACTATTAAGTTGTTTAGTGCCTTAATGGTATTTTATGTTGTCTTGGTTTATTTTAGTTTGTCACTTTAAATTTTACTAATTACTTTTTAAATTGTCACCGGTTCCATATAAATGTGTTGTTGTTGTGATTAATAATAATTGTTTTTGTGTGTAATGAGGTATAGTAACTTTATTTTAGTTGTTTACTGCCATATAATGTATAAGCTTGCATACCATGTACCAGATCAGTGATGTCATTTTTTGCATTTAAATTTTATTGCTTCATTCTGGCCTAACCACCCAAGTGGTTCCGTTCTCATCATTTTAGAATATCATAATCCGTGCAAAATTATTCTAGAGACATTTTTCTTTTTTCCTTTGATTACTGACATGTGCAGAAACCACCTAAATTAATTACAGAAACCTACGCACTCAGAAATAAAGGTACAAGGGCTGTCACCTGGGCAATACCCTTTCAAAATGTACACATTTCTATCTGAAGAGTCCATATTGGTACTTGAAGTACATTTTAGGTGCATTTGGGTACTGATTGAGTTACGACTGACTCTTTAGGCACAAATGCGTACCTTTTGAAAAGGTACTGCCCCAGTGACAGCTCTTCCTTTTAGAGGGCAGAATCTAAAAGGTACACTTTAAATTTGAGTTTAGGCAAGGCAAGTTTATTTAAATAGCACATTTCATACACAATGGCAATTCAAAGTGCTTTACATAAACCAGAATAAAAGAAACAAGTAAAATAAAAACAAATAATAATGCGTCAAAACAAAACATAAAAACAGGTAAAATGTGATAATGAAGAAGAAAAAAACATGAATGCGATCTGTCGGACGCAGCACAGTGCTCATTCAGTAAAGGCACAGCTAAACAGATGTGTTTTCAGTCTTGATTTGAATGTGCCTAATGTTGGAGCACATCTGATCATTTCTGGAAGCTGATTCCAGCAGCGAGGGGCATAGTGGCTAAAAGCCGATTCACCCTGCTTTGACTGAACTCTTGGAACTTCTAGTTTATATGATCCTAAAGATCTGAGTGATCTGTTAGGTTTGTGTTCAGTGAGCATATCTGTAATGTATTGTGGTCCTTGGCCATTTAGTGATTTATAGACCAGTAATAATACTTTAAAATCTATTCTGAATGTAACTGGCAGCCAGTGTAAAGACCTGAGGACAGGTGTGATGTGCTCTGATTTTCTGGTTCTGGTTAGAATTCTGGCTGCAGCGTTCTGGATGAGCTGCAACTGTCTGACTGTCTTTTTAGGAAGACCAGTGAGGAGTCCATTACAGTAATCCACCCTGCTGCTGATAAAAGCATGAACAAGTTTCTCTAAATCTTCACTAGAAGCAAAGTTTACCAATACAAATGCAAAAACTGTTTTATTATAAAGCAGACAACATATATACAATTATTGTAATTCCTTTTGACTGTTTTAAAAAAAAATCATATACAAGCTTTTGCCTTTACACCTCTGCATGTGGATTTGGGAAATTTTTGAAAATTAAATCATTTTTCAACATTTTCAATTTTGTATACATCTTAATTTTAGTGTTTTCAATATTACTTGTAGTATAATCAAAGCCCTGTGTATTAATCAGTGACTGATTTATGTCTGTCCTCAGGGAGCTCTGTGTGAGGAGAACATGCGTGCCGTTCGTTTCGACATTCATGACGTGACTCTGCACACGGACGCCATCCATCGTGGAGGCGGTCAGATCATTCCCACCGCCCGCAGAGTGCTGTACGCCTGCCAGCTCACAGCCGAGCCCAGACTCATGGAGCCCATTTACCTGGTGGAGATCCAGGTGAGACGCCGCCTTTTAGGCCAATATTCAATAAATGAACATTATTGCATGATATTGGAATATGTACATTGTGATTTTTTTTTTTCTTTTTTTTTTCTTTTTTTTCTCAAGTTTAAGTTGATTGGGATTTTGTAGGGAAGAGCATAAAATAAACGGATTACAAACAGAATTAAAGGAGCAAATCTACTAATGATACAAATAAAATCACATGTACAACAAAGCTGTACTTTCTTGTGGGAATTGAATACTATTAAACTTGTTAAAGCTGCAAAGGTAATATTCCTTGTGCCCAAGTGCTTTAAAGTTGGTCAGTGTTTACACGAGTCTTAAACACCAGTAATTGATAAACCTACTCTTTTCATTCTCATGTGTTCTGAACTGTTGTACCGGCTCAACTGTAATCCTGACTCCACATTGCACGTAGAACAGTATATTGTGCAGCCCTATTCAACATGCACGATTAATATCATGGGCACTTAAAAATACCCCAAATTTAATGTTTAATTGTTTAGTGTGGTATTTGTAAATTGAAAAGGAGCATTTTCTGGCCTATGAAATGTTTTTATAAAAGTATAGGCTATTAGCACTGTATTAAGACTCCAATAGTAAACTAGATTCTTAAAGTTTAATAACAAAATTTGAGGCTGGCTTGTGAAAGCCTGATGATAGATAGATAGATAGATAGATAGATAGATAGATAGATAGATAGATAGATAGATTAAAACAGTTTGAAAAAGGATAGATAGATAGATAGATTAAAACAGTTTGAAAAAGGATAGATAGATAGATAGATAGATAGATAGATAGATAGATAGATAGATAGATAGATTAAAACAGTTTGAAAAAGGATAGATAGATAGATTAAAACAGTTTGAAAAAGGATAGATAGATTAAAACAGTTTGAAAAAGGATAGATAGATAGATTAAAACAGTTTGAAAAAGGATAGATAGATAGATTAAAACAGTTTGAAAAAGGATAGATAGATAGATAGATAGATAGATAGATAGATAGATAGATAGATTAAAACAGTTTGAAAAAGGATAGATAGATAGATTAAAACAGTTTGAAAAAGGATAGATAGATTAAAACAGTTTGAAAAAGGATAGATAGATAGATTAAAACAGTTTGAAAAAGGATAGATAGATAGATAGATAGATTAAAACAGTTTGAAAAAGGATAGATAGATAGATAGATAGATTAAAACAGTTTGAAAAAGGATAGATAGATAGATAGATTAAAACAGTTTGAAAAAGGATAGATAGATAGATAGATTAAAACAGTTTGAAAAAGGATAGATAGATAGATAGATTAAAACAGTTTGAAAAAGGATAGATAGATAGATTAAAACAGTTTGAAAAAGGATAGATAGATTAAAACAGTTTGAAAAAGGATAGATAGATAGATTAAAACAGTTTGAAAAAGGATAGATAGATAGATAGATAGATAGATAGATAGATAGATAGATAGATAGATTAAAACAGTTTGAAAAAGGATAGATGGATAGATTAAAACAGTTTGAAAAAGGATAGATAGATAGATAGATTAAAACAGTTTGAAAAAGGATAGATAGATAGATAGATTAAAACAGTTTGAAAAAGGATAGATAGATAGATAGATAGATAGATTAAAACAGTTTGAAAAAGGATGGATAGATAGATTAAAACAGTTTGAAAAAGGATAGATAGATAGATAGATTAAAACAGTTTGAAAAAGGATAGATAGATAGATTAAAACAGTTTGAAAAAGGATAGATAGATAGATAGATAGATTAAAACAGTTTGAAAAAGGATAGATAGATAGATAGATAGATTAAAACAGTTTGAAAAAGGATAGATAGATAGATAGATAGATAGATAGATAGATAGATAGATAGATAGATAGATAGATAGATAGATAGATTAAAACAGTTTGAAAAAGGATAGATAGATAGATAGATAGATAGATAGATAGATAGATAGATAGATAGATTAAAACAGTTTGAAAAAGGATAGATAGATAGATAGATAGATAGATAGATAGATAGATAGATAGATAGATAGATAGATAGATAGATAGATAGATAGATTAAAACAGTTTGAAAAAGGATAGATAGATAGATAGATAGATAGATAGATAGATAGATAGATAGATAGATAGATAGATTAAAACAGTTTGAAAGGATAGATAGATAGATAGATAGATAGATAGATAGATAGATTAAAACAGTTTGAAAAAGGATAGATAGATAGATAGATAGATAGATAGATAGATAGATAGATAGATTAAAACAGTTTGAAAAAGGATAGATAGATAGATAGATAGATAGATTAAAACAGTTTAAAAAGGATAGATAGATAGATAGATAGATAGATAGATAGATAGATTAAAACAGTTTGAAAAAGGATATAGATAGATAGATTAAAACAGTTTGAAAGGATAGATAGATAGATAGATAGATAGATAGATAGATAGATTAAAACAGTTTGAAAAAGGATAGATAGATAGATAGATAGATAGATAGATAGATTAAAACAGTTTGAAAAAGGATAGATAGATAGATAGATAGATAGATAGATAGATAGATAGATTAAAACAGTTTAAAAAGGATAGATAGATAGATAGATTAAAACAGTTTGAAAGGATAGATAGATAGATAGATAGATTAAAACAGTTTGAAAAAGGATAGATAGATAGATAGATAGATAGATAGATAGATAGATAGATAGATTAAAACAGTTTGAAAAAGGATAGATAGATAGATAGATTAAAACAGTTTGAAAAAGGATAGATAGATAGATTAAAACAGTTTGAAAAAGGATAGATGGATAGATAGATAGATTAAAACAGTTTGAAAAAGGATAGATAGATAGATAGATAGATTAAAACAGTTTGAAAAAGGATAGATAGATAGATAGATTAAAACAGTTTGAAAAAGGATAGATAGATAGATAGATAGATTAAAACAGTTTGAAAAAGGATAGATAGATAGATAGATTAAAACAGTTTGAAAAAAGATAGATAGATAGATAGATAGATTAAAACAGTTTGAAAAAGGATAGATAGATAGATAGATAGATAGATAGATAGATAGATAGATAGATAGATTAAAACAGTTTGAAAAAGGATAGATAGATAGATAGATTAAAACAGTTTGAAAAAAGATAGATAGATAGATAGATTAAAACAGTTTGAAAAAGGATAGATAGATAGATAGATAGATAGATAGATAGATAGATAGATTAAAACAGTTTGAAAAAGGATAGATAGATAGATAGATTAAAACAGTTTGAAAAAGGATAGATAGATAGATAGATAGATTAAAACAGTTTGAAAAAGGATAGATAGATAGATAGATAGATTAAAACAGTTTGAAAAAAGATAGATAGATAGATAGATTAAAACAGTTTGAAAAAGGATAGATAGATAGATAGATAGATAGATAGATAGATTAAAACAGTTTGAAAAAGGATAGATAGATAGATAGATTAAAACAGTTTGAAAAAGGATAGATAGATAGATAGATAGATAGATAGATAGATAGATTAAAACAGTTTAAAAAGGATAGATAGATTAAAACAGTTTGAAAAAGGATAGATAGATAGATAGATTAAAACAGTTTGAAAAAGGATAGATAGATAGATAGATAGATTAAAACAGTTTGAAAAAGGATAGATAGATAGATTAAAACAGTTTGAAAAAGGATAGATAGATAGATAGATTAAAACAGTTTGAAAAAGGATAGATAGATAGATAGATAGATAGATAGATAGATAGATAGATAGATAGATTAAAACAGTTTAAAAAGGATAGATAGATAGATAGATTAAAACAGTTTGAAAAAGGATAGATAGATAGATAGATTAAAACAGTTTGAAAAAGGATAGATAGATAGATAGATTAAAACAGTTTGAAAAAGGATAGATAGATAGATAGATAGATTAAAACAGTTTGAAAAAAGATAGATAGATAGATAGATAGATAGATAGATAGATAGATAGATAGATAGATAGATAGATAGATAGATAGATAGATAGATAGATAGATGGATAGATAGATAGATGGATGGATGGATGGATGGATGGATGTATGGTGTGCTAGCATGAGTCAAACAAGCCAACCCCCGCTTCTCTACGATGTTCTGATGCTGAGATACAGCTGCTGTTATATTGTTGCTAGGTTAGTCTGTTTTGTTGCTATGGAGTTGATTGACAGCTTAGACTGATGATGAAGAATCAAAGCTTCTTGCCAGTATGAACAGTTAAAAACAACCCCCATGTCTCTATCACACTGCAGCATGACGATATCAATCTGAACCTCTATAATGGCAGTCTATGGGACAGTTGCTAGGGTGCAGTATATGGTAGTTAGGATGTGGCTAGAAAGTTGAAAGGCCATCAGTGATTGGCTGCTGGCTAGACTGAGTTAAATGAGCTCAATCATTAGTCTGTAGCACAGTCAGATGCAGAGTTATGAGCTCACAAAGTTTGATCCAATGTAAAGTCAATGAGAGTATTTTGCAATGGAAGTCTATGGGACGGTTTCTAGGGTCCAAAAGTGGTTGCTAGGGCGTGGCCAGAAAGTTTAAAGGTGATCAGTCATTGGCAGTTTGATTGTCTGAGTTAAATGAGTCCAGTTAGAAGTCTGTGTGACAGTCTGACGCGGAGTTATGAGGTCAAAAAATTTGATCCAATGTTACGTCTATGGGATTTTTTCGACGGTCCCGGGACGTTTTTCGGAAAACCAAGAGTCGGATCAGTCGGAAAAAATATAGCAATCCGAGTCCGAATAGTTCAGAGGTCTAACCCGAGTTTTATGGTCGTAGCTTGAAAGGTCTTGAAGGAGAGAGTTTAATTTTTAGTCTCAGTTGAAGAATAATAATAAGTTTAATAGGATAACAGTAGTCTGGCTTGCTACACAAGCCAGCCTAACAACTCACCATGAAAACTCCAGCTGATGTTAATCCCTTGTTAAAACAACGTGTAATTAAAGTCTGACGTCTAAAGTCATTATTGTTATAAAGTGTGACAATAGATTCGTTACTATCAATTATTATTATTATTTATTTATTTATTTTAAATACACTAATGTTTAAACGTTTAGTGTGCTTTTTAAGAATATTCATGTATTTGCAATGGTACTTATGAATTGAAAAGAGAATTTTCTGGCCAACTAAATGTTTTTAAACATTACAGTGCTAATAGCCTATTACTTGCAGAAACAAGACTCCAACAGTAAACATTTGCCAATCGAACTAAACTCACCATGAAAACTGAAGCTGATGTTAAGGCCTTGTAGACTTATAACTTTTAACATGCTATTTTAACAAGTCATGGTTATAAAGTGTGAAAAATAGATTTATTACTATAAATTATTGTTTATTTTTTTAAAACTCAGTTGGTAATGCTTTAATATTTACTGATGAGTCTTTTGGTGTTCCCTGTTGTACTTTTGTATAATTCTTTTGCAAGTTCGGTTTAACATTTATATATTAAAGCACTATTATAATTTTTTTTTTTTTTACTGGTAAAGTAACTTTTTGCACCTTATTTTTAACTTTAGGTCAACATAATGCCATATACCGTGGTTCAGCAATTAAGAGTTTCTCACCCGTGTTTCTCTTGTGTTTCAGTGCCCAGAACAAGTTGTCGGTGGCATCTACGGTGTGTTGAACAGAAAACGAGGACACGTGTTTGAGGAGTCTCAGGTCATGGGAACACCCATGTTTGTCGTAAAGGCTTACCTGCCTGTCAACGAGTCTTTCGGTGAGTATTCAACTGTGATTGAACGAACCACAATCAAACCGATCAAGTCATTTGTCTGATTCCTGAGAGTTGACCAGTTGGTCTTCTTGAAGAACTATCATTGATCAAACTGAAGCTTTTAGGATCGTAAAATGGATATTGAATATTTAGTAAGTGTAGCCATGAATATAGCCAATGCTTTTGATATGGCGTTAGATTACTCAATATTTGAACAGTTTAAACTTGTATTGCATGACCATGGATAGACCCTATGTACCAGGGATCACCAAACTTGTTCCTGGAGGTCAGGTGTCCTGCAGATTTTAGCTCCAACCCTAATCAAACTCACCTGAACAAGCTAATCAAGGTCTTACTAGGTTTGCTTAAAACAACCAGGCAGGTGTGTTGAGGCAAGTTGGAGCTAAACCCTGCAGGGCACCGGAGCTCCAGGACTGAGATTGGTGTCCCCTGCTATATACTGTATAACTGCAGGTTCATCATTAATATACTCTTCAACTTATCAATGTGAAAATTGAGTGTGTACAAGTGCAGTAATAATATGCTCCTTTTTTAAAGTTGCATTAGAATGATTATTGTGTAAAGCGATATGCTGGTAAACTTGTTGAAATAAGGGTACTATACTCTCTCATTTTGGCCTAATGATCAAGGAACTTTTCTGCAGTACCATGACTGCAGCGGTGCAATATAACACCACATCTGAAAATAGACAGATTAGCCACACTTCACATGTACAATCATTAATTCCACTCTGTTGATGACTGGTCTATATTTGGACCCATGTTAGACGTACAGCTGTGCAGTATGGGAATTATTATATGGACAGCCTGTTCATGTTATGCTCTATTCATTTAAACTTAGATCTTCACTGACAGCTCAAATTTAGCAAAGATGTGTATTTGGGCATCTATTAGACGTTTAAACTCCTGAAAGTGCTTTGTAGCACATTTAACAGTCCTTTTGAGTCAGCCACTTCTGTCTGCTTGTTCAACAGTAAAAATAGAAATATGACACAATAGAAGACAGGACTGAACACAAACATACAAAAGACGAGTGTGCTTTCTCATCACATTCACATCAGACTGCAGAATCAGCTGAAACCTTTACTGTCTGTGCCACTGTATAAACCATACGTGTTTAGTGCTGTTTTTAACAAGTACCGGGTTACATTGTTTGCTGGAACAAAAGGTTTTCTGACTAGTGCTCAAGTCTTTTAGAGCTGCAGGCTTTCATTAAAGGGGATGAAAACTTTCAACCAATAACCAATTTCTGATAACTAAAGGTATTTTGGTCTGTAGCCAACTGAAATTAATATAAATTATTTAAGCTAAAATATAATATTGAACTTAAAAAAAAATTATTATTATTATTATTCCAAAATACAAAACTCTACAATCCATAAATGGAAAATGTTGTGAAAAATGACCATACCATTATAAGCAAAACTAGCTGATTTAATTCTAGAAATTTTAAACTAGTAGTTTAATCAAAGCAATTTTTAAATTTTTTTTTTTTAATGTTTTAAACATTTTAAATGACATTTTTGAAACAAATCTCTTAATAAAGGTTAAAGTTTGTTCTGTAGGCAGAATTTTGCAAGGGGTAAAATAATTTTGACCATAACATTTTAATTATTATTATCATTATTAAGAATAACATATATTTTTTCCAAACTTAAGAAATAAGACTAGAATCCAACAATTTTTTAAATATTGTTGTTTCTTTGCCGTTTTAAACAAAATGAGTTAATTTAATTTTAATCATTTGAAATTTAGTAAATTTAAATTAAATTATTATTATTATTATTATTATTATTATTATTTTTTATGAGGTTCTGTTTAAAGTTACAGTACTGGATCTGCCAAAATGCCAACATCATATCTTTGAAACGCAGTGCCTCCCCTACCATCCAAAGCCACACCTGCAACAAACTCGCACCTTAAAGATGATGACAGTCTTTCAGCAATTAGAAATTTAGTGAGTGTTTGGCTTGCGGCGTGTAGGAATTAACACTTATTACTAAGCTGACTTGCATGAAGAGTGAACAGTAGCATGGTAAACAATATAGGGAGTGCGTCACGGACCTCAGTCAATGTTCAGAAATTAACCAATACGAGTGTAAAAGCAAATTCAGCTCAGTAAAGCAGGCTAGACAGAATAGCACCATTTACTGATGTTCTGTTAAATCTAAATCTACATTATCTGCTGTAAAAGCACCATATGACACTGAAAATAGTCATCAATCTTTCAATGGCAGATTTCAGTGGCTGAACAACACTTCTGTGCATATAACCCATTCATAACGCGACAACATCTACATCAGCTTTGAGTGACTAAAATAGTTTAAAACGGAACATTACCTGTCTAGCAGAAATACTTCAGCCATGGTGTCGTCCTTCCTCCAGCGTGCGAAACTAACTCCAATATTGATTCAGCATTTGATTTTACCGCGACCGATTTGTCTCGTGCACATGAACGTGCGGCACATAGCGGATCTGCGTGAAGACGTGTGGAGTGGTACAAATCTACATTTGTTGACGGACTGTTTGGGCTACTTATCAGAATTATGGGAACTATCCGCCCGATTGTCTACCCAGAATATGAAAATACTTAACGCATTTAGATAATTTACTTTAATCTTTGCTATTAGAATGTAAAGATGCTTTAAACCAGCACAACAAAGCATGTTTCTGAAGACAATCACCTACTGCACCTTAACTGTTAAGTCTCAAATTGAGAGAGTTGTTAAAGCCATTGTATAAACAAATTACGCATTTTATTTTAATTTTAAATGAGTAGTTAAAACTATTGAGGTGTTTGCTTGTTTTTTTATCTTCGTATTAGTGAATGTAGTTGTATGGGATGATCTGTATTGTAATATGATATTTCTGGCCCATCCCTGTGCTCCGTTTGATCATGATCAAATGATAACCTGCTTTGTGTGTGTGTGTGTGTGTGTGTGTGTGTGTGTGTGTGTGTGTGTTCAGGTTTCACAGCAGATCTGCGCTCCAACACCGGCGGTCAGGCCTTCCCACAGTGTGTGTTTGACCACTGGCAGATCCTGCCCGGAGACCCCAAAGACGCAGCCTCCAAACCCTGCCAGATCGTGGCGGACACTCGCAAACGCAAGGGCCTGAAGGAGGGAATCCCAGCACTCGACAACTTCCTGGACAAGTTATAAACGCTTCCTGTTTCCTCCATTCCTGTGTCTCATTCCTCACGACAGGCCCCTTAATAGGGCACTGGACTGTACAGGGCACAAACACACCCTTAAACACTCAAACACACACAAACATACACGCGGCTGAATCAAGTGGATCGTCTACGTTTAAAGAGAAAATAATAAAAATGGAAAATTAATGTAGAATCTGACTCTTTATTGGCTGATGCGTTTATAAAACATCTTACAAGGGAAGCTGTTATGCACTAATCACTTATAACAAGGGGTTAAAACCAAGTGTGCTGCAAGCCTGCGTTTGAGTGAAGGTCTCGGCCGTTAGATCGCCCCCTGGGGGTTGGCTGCAGTACAAGTCAGAAAGCCCGCCTCCTCCGTGTTAATGAAGGAGACTTGAGCCCAAATAAAAAAAATTATTACACTTGCAATAAAATGTCCCGAAAGATGGTTCTGGTGGATTAAGGCACTGGTTATTGTGCTGAAATAGGTGCAGATCTTCATTTTTGTAAACAGTTTGTTTTTAGCAGTAATTTAATGCTGGGCGTGTCATCGTGATTGACAGCTGTGATTGACCGTTTCTCAAAGCAGCGCGTCTGAGCTTCGGCAGGAGACTGAAGTGTTATTATTGGATTTCTGTGTTATTTTACCATGACAAAATGAGTTCAGCAGTAAACTACAGTTTCTGACATACATGATCCTGGTGGAACACTGTTTATTCGCTAAGGTCAGGGCTTTTTTCGGGCTTTATTAGTTTGCTGATATACGCCTAACCACCCAGATAGCAAAACACAGTTCCGGCTATATTCTCGCCTGCCGGAGACTTATCTCTTAGAGCTCAGACTGACTACCTCTGCTGGACCTACTCCGGATGCCTGGACTCACTACCCGATTCCAGCCCGAGTCAATCGAGCCAGATGTGGCGGCCGAGCGAGCCGGCGCTGCCGCATGCGAGCCGGAATCAGCCCGTGACGCCGCGAGTAGGTTATGCGCTGCAGCCTGGAGCTGGCGCGATTGAATATATAAAACCCTCATATTTGTTAACGTTATTACATCCATTTGTGTTGATATGACAGCAAACGCATGCTGAGCAGTTCGGGGGGCGTGGTTGATTTTACATAAAGCGTTTGGTTGGAAGCTCGACTCTGCTCATTTTCGCGGCTCCTCCTCTGGCTCCATCAGACAATCCTTCTGCGCATGTCAAGGCTCCAATTTCAGCAGTCTTTTGCGACAGTTTGTGCCCGTCAAGCAGGCGTTTTTCCCTCAAGGCGTTCAATGGGAAAAAGGGCTGTCGCGTCGTCCATATTTTTTACAGTCATTGGTTAAAACAGCATTGTGTGCGAAGATACACAGCTTCTAATGGTGTTTTATAATCGGGCTTGACTGAAACAGTCTGCTTAAACACTTTGGCTGTTTCTCAATTACAAGAACGCTGAGAACAGACTTGTACTCTTGTGGAGAAGGGTCTTGCCAGGTGTCCTCAAGAGGCCGTGAGGGCAGAGAACGCGTCCTTTGAGATGAGATGCTGTGTTCTTCCTGATGGTCACATGACCTTCATGTGTTTCTAATGGTTAATTTGAAATATTACAGCAATTATACGATTTGTTTACCCTTTTCAAAATATACTTTGCATAAAAACAAGTTGACAGCACAATATAAATAAAACGATTTTAATACGAATTTAAGCAAACAAACACCCTTAATGTGTTTAACATTCCTTTATTAAGATGTTTATGATAATGTTTACTTACACAGTTTCATTTAGGGAACCTCCAGGGCCCGGTTTTTCAAAAGGTTTAATCCGGATAAAATTGATCTGGATTTAGTAATCCTGTTTTTGCGATCAGTGATCAGGTAATCCAGCTTACTTTTTGAGTCAGTTTTTCAAAGCAACATTGGATTGGATCAATCTGTTCCGAATAGGAACTTTTCAGGATCACTAAATCTGGATTACCAGTGCTCAATCACAATGTAGATGGATAGATAGACCTATGTAAAGAGCAACAAGTAGAATAGCCAGTGTGGGGTCAATATAACTTTATTTTTATTTGAAATGAAAACTGAGAAAATTTAATAAATAAAATTCTAATAATAAAAGCAAGAAAAACCCCACCCCATCCTCTTCCAGCAGTCCGCTCATCTGAGATCTACAACACTGAGGATATTTATAATAAGTTTCAAATATAGATGTATTGAATAAAAAAAGACAATGTTGAAACCTCCACAATAATGTCAGACTTCCTCATCTGATGTGGAGGGAGCAGCTTGTCTGAGCGTATTCTTTAGGAGGCAGATCTCAAGTGTGGTCTTGGTTTGCTGCAGTTTGGTCAGTCTTGTTCCTCTGCCAGATGAAGCTGAACTTCTGCCCTTTCAGTCTCTTTTTGCAATTGTTAAAAGTGATTAATTCAGGCATCGCCATTCTTTGCATTTTTTTTTGTTATTCTGTAATCATTGCATGCATCACTAAATATTCTAAACACAAAATTTTCCATTGTGATGAATATATATATATATATATATATATATGTATGTATGTATGTATATATGTATATATATATATATATATATATATATATATATATATATATATATCAGTTAGTAACAGAATAAAATGTATTGTATATACATTTTAATATATATAAAAAGTCTTTCTATTTTGCTGAAGGCCTATACTGAAAGGCTGAATACGTTAAAGCCAATAAGCACTATAGCCTGACAGATGAACAAATAAAATTAAAACCTTATGAATAAAAAGTTTATCTCGTAAGATATTGCATGATCCAAATATAGTTTTATTTAATTTTTTTTTTTTAAGTTTTCATTACATTTTGGGCATGAAATCCACACTAAATCCACCCTTCTGATGGGATCAGTTTAATCCAGGTTTTTTGGATCAAAGTGATCCAAATCCTACAAAAAAGGTCTGAAAAAACCCAAACTAAAGGTTTGATCCGGATCAAAACCAAAATTAGATTACGTGATCTAATCCGATTATGTAATCCGTTTTTTCTTTTGAAAAACCCATTTTCAAGATTTGATCCAATCCCTTATCCAAAATCCTAGTGGATTACTTTTGAAACACCGGGCCCAGGGGTCCGTTCTTCGTATGTGGATTACTCTGTTAGCTGGATTTGGATATTTGACATGATCCAGGATAGTTTCGTTCTTCAAAGCAGATCCGAGAGTTGTTGTCATAGCAACAGTTCTGCTAGCTCAAACCTGATCGGGAGCAGGTTTAATTAATATAAACAGGATTAGATCGGCTCAGTTCAAGCAAAGATAATACAGAAAGTATGTACTAAATTCTGACATTTTCTTACAGTAGAAGTTATATACACTTGGGAAAATGGTACATATTTTTAAACTATATATATATATATATATATATATATATATATATATATATATATATAAAGTTGTACATATTAATGAAACTTAAGCTATCTGCACCCTCGAAATAAAAGTATAAAGACTGCCACCTGGTGGTGCAAAGAGAAAACTTATTGATATAAACTTTTTAGATCGCTTTAGTACAAATTGTGTATGATAATGCACAATATGTGACTTTTTAAAGCAATAATACATTTATGCAGTCATGAACATGTTTTGATAGTTAATATGCCGGTGATTTGATGCTTCACAAAAGTTGCAGACGCCTTTACCAATATCAAAATGCTTTTGTAAACATCCAGTTATTCTTTACACGGATTAAAAAAACGGCGACTATAATAAAGAAAATCTTCTCTAAATCTAGAACTAAATTCATTGATTTGCGTTGAAATACATGATGAATACTCTTGACACATGAAAGTGTAAAGCCTGCAGTTCACAACAAATGTGGAAGATTATTGCGTATCATACTTAACAAACCGTTTACTGCTAATTTGATGTAATTTTGCTCACATGGATAATTGAATAGTAATCAGATGATGTCATTACGCTGCTGTGCCGTCAGCCAATCGCTGATCATGATTTCGAGGATGGATAGATCTGTCCTTCACAACACACGCAGCGATCTCAGATCAGTTCATCCAGACATTCTAATCTGATTCACGAACTTGTTTGAAGAACCAAATTAGCAAGAGATCAGTTATCAAGATGAACAGATCCAGGATCTGCCAAATCATCATAGATCATTTATGCGAGGTACGAAGAACAGACCCCTGAGGTAAATAAATGATATCTCAACTTTAATAATAATAAACCTAAATTAGCGTAGCGCCTCCCACCTCCAGTCGCAATGACTTCTGGGAGTTCTAGCGCGAGTTTGATGCTAAAGTCTGCATCGGTGCGTCCTCGATATCAAGATCAAATCTGGGAAGTTTCACGCATCCTCTGTTCTTGTGGTCTTGAGTATTGGAACTGAACTTTGGCACTGATGATGAGGACGCAAGACCTCTGAAGAACTTGTATTGAAAAACAGCCTTTGATGTGTACAATGGAAGAATGTCAATCAGTGGGAAAGCCCCGCCCACATTTTTCTCATTAGCATAAGCAGCAGCCCTTAGTGAAAAGCAGTCGTCTGTTCATTAGGCACCTGTTCCTGTACAAGTACTGTTCAGGTCCTAATTAATTGGTTCAGTTGTGTCTGATCAGGGTTGGAGCTGAGCTTTGAAGGAAGGTTGATCTCCAGGAACAGGGTTGAGCACCACTGCATTAAGCTGCGGTCACACTGGGCTTTTTTTCCCCATAGACTTCCATTCATATGCATGTGAATGCGTCAGACCAGAAACGCAGGGTCATGCGTCAAGTTTCGCAGGTTGCTGTCGTGCAAAGTTTAAGCTTGGTAAATTCTGACCTGCGAAATTGCATCACTTGACTGCGTGAGACCCATCGAGGGTCAAAACATGACCTCTCTGGACCAGTGGCGGTTCTAGAGTAACTGGGGGGGCCGGGCAGGGGTCACTTGTATAATTATTGGGCACACTGTTGTCACATCACAAACTATTTAAACAATTATTCGAAGTCACTTTTTTATATTCTATGCAAAATTCTTAATCCATCTTTTGCCCATTTTTAATTGAAATCAATTCCTTGCTTAAAGCTATAAGTATCTAATAACAAATCATTCTGCAAGTTAATAAAAAACTTATGAAAATATAATTCCAGTATGTTGGTGTTAATGCTTTCTGTATTTTTTTTATTGAATTTTGTACTTCCCCTTTATTTTGTTCTCTTTCTGTTATTGTTCTTATAACTTGTTCTTATAACTTTGTAACTGTATTGTGTTCCAGTCTCCTACAGATTGCTTCCTGATTTATATTGTACATTTCTTCTTTTCTATATAAAAGCTTATTTAAAAAAAGCAGCCGCAGCGTTTGATGCATAGACTGTAAAATATTTTATAGTTTGATGGACGCAGCGAGCTTAAAATGACCAAGAGGTGACATCTTCATTGCAACAGCTGCGCCCAGCAACAGCCCCGCGATTCCGCCATTTTGGAGTGAAAGCTATCGGCCTCTTATTGCTGTCATGATGGCAAGCAGCTGCTTTATTTATTTATTTATTTATTTATTTATTTAAAAAGCGCATTAGAGTTGAGATACAACCTGAAAGACGACAATACAACAATCACAGTCATCAGCACTTTTAATAGTTTATTTCACAGACTTATAATATGCTGAAATGGCCGCCGCGGCATCTAGTGGCTGTTTACCAAATCGCACCAGTGTTGCCTCTTGTTGATTCTATGCTCCTTGATGGACACCAGGACGTAGTTCTTCCTCTGTTCTCCCCTGGTAAGTATTGTCAATAGAACATTTACAATATTTACGTTAAAAGACTGCTTCATTACCTTTTAATCGTTACTTTAAATGATTATTGTCTTGTCTGAACCGTCCATCCAAAGTACAACAGTAAGCTAGGTTAAGTTGGATATTGTTAATAAGAACCGACGTTTTTCCTTTTAGGTCAAATGAAAATATGACTGATTAAATGTAACACAAACGAGCATTTACCTATTGTTTTTAAATATATTTTAATGCATTTTCCTTACCAGTAACTATGCTTTCTGTTATTTACAGTTTCTATCTTTTGAAACTGCCATCCGCGGGAAGTAACGTCTCACTCTTTCTCTGCACCTGCGTGAGTCTGACAGGGAACTTCAGCTCGTCTGTAAGTTTGTTTCTTTGTAGTCTACAGTGCATTTAACAAGGGCTAGCATTCAAAGGTTGTGACATTATATAGGCTAGTTTGGTTGATATATTGCACTGGAGGTTTATTTCTATGACAAATTAATGTCAATGAACGCTATTTTAACCAAACATGGCCGTCCATGTTTCTGTTCGCATATTAATAACTAATTTAGTATTTTTATTGACAGTATTTATTGTTGGCTTTAGTTTGAAAGACGTGTCTGTGTGACTGGGGTAAAGCTAACTTAGTTTTAAATCAAATACAATTAAATACAAATACGACTAAAATATGTGAGATAAAGTTACACATACTATCTTTACAGTCGATGGAAATATCTGCCCTTCATGTTGCACAAGGCTTAATTTTTCGATTAAAAGCAAAGCTATGAATGAATTAAACAATTCCACCATATGAAATATGTAAATGAAATCAGCAAAGGCATAACTGCAAAAACAAAGCTTGTGCATTCATTTCAGCTTAGTCCCTTTATTAATCCGGGGTCACCACAGCAGAGTGAACCATCAACTTATCCAGCAAGATTTTACAAAGCAGATGCCCTTCCAGCCGCAACCCATCTCTGGGAAACATCCACACACACATTCATACACTATGGACATTTTAGCCTACCCAATTCCCCTGCACTGCATGTCTTTGGACTGTGGGGGAAACCAGAGTACCTGGAGGAAACCCACGCAAATGCAGGGAGAACATGCAAACTCCACACAGCTACACCAACTGAGCCGAGGGTCGAAAAAATAATAGTTAGACAATTTTAGCGTTGATTTAAATATTTTATCTCAAATAGTGTCAGAGTGGAATTCACTTTTACCATTTTTACATTAAACGTTATTCAAAAAATATAATAAAATAAATAAAGTTCTAATTCCAAAAACAGGGTCTTGTGCAATAAGCAGGATGTTTTTCTGAACATTTTGGTCCTGGTTTTATTGTATAATTTATTGTTAAATTGTTCAATCCATTTGTATGGTTAATTTATAATTTTTTAAATCAAGAAATTAAGCCTTGTGCAACACAGACTTATGCCTATCTGACATATTTTTGGCTCAAACTATAACAGGAGCAAAGAATTTAATTGGTTTGAAATCGAACGTCTAATGAATGTCAAACTAACTTTACCGTGGTTAAGAACCAACATTTTTCCCTTAACGTCAAACTGAACTATGACTAATTAAATGTAATAAAAACGAGCATTTACCCAGTTTTTTATGTTTTTTTTTTTTTTTCATTTTAATGCATTTTCCTTACCAGTAAATATGCTTTCTGTTAATTTACAGTTGTTTGCTCGTATTTCTACCATGCGCGGGAAGTAACGTCTCACTCCTTCTCTGCACCTGCGTAAATCTGACAGGGAACTTCAGCTCGTGTGAGAGTGTAAAGGTATGTTCATTATTTAATGGAAATAAAAAACGTTTTCTTTGTAGCCTAACACACAGAATTGAAGCATGCAGTCAGCATTCGGTCTCATTCTGCACACTGAGACGAGCAGAGGGCAATCAGCGCACACATCTAAAGTCATCTTAACGTGAGCGCTTTAATGGTCAGATAGGTGTCAAAACGCAGTGATTATTCATATTAACCATCATTCGTGTAATAAACGAGTTGAGAATCAAAAGAGAAACCATTAAAGAGACCGCGCGCTATAATCCTTCTGCCACCTGTTTTTATGATAATTAATCAACAAATGGAGAACATGCCTCTCTGCTCTTGACTGAAGGACTTTCTAGCTAAAGTGTTTCTTACAGTGAAGATGCTTAAAGCAAAGTTTGTTTCATATTTTTCATTCATTCATTCATTCATTTTCTTGTCGGGTTATTCCCTTTATTGATCTGGGGTCGCCACAGCGGTTTGAACCGCCAACTTATCCAGCAAGTTTTTTTACGCAGCGGATGCCCTTCCAGCCGCAACTCATCTCTGGGAGACATACACATACACATACTCACTCATATACTAAGGACAATTTAGCCTACCCAATTCCCCAGTACCACATGTCTTTGGAGTGTGGGGGAAACCGGAGCACCCGAAGAAAACCCACACTAATGCAGGGAGAACATGCAAACTCCACACAGAAACGGCAACTGAGCCGAGGCTCGAACCAGCGACCTTCTTGCTGTGAGGCTACAGCACTACCTACTGTGCCACTCGTCGCCGGCCAACTTAGTCTTAACACTAAAAGAAATAACCTCTAGATACACTAAGCCCACTCGGCCCTGCACCGTTTTCTAATCTCCCTTATTTAAAACAGCTCAATTAAGTCATCAGCTTCATTGTAGAGTACCCTAGTATCTGAGCCTGCACTGCGCAATGAAAGAAAGAAGCAAAACAGGATGGACAGATGCCTAAAATGTTGGAAACGCACCACACCTAAGCCAGTGAAGATAAAGGGCAAAGCTAGCGACTCAGGTGGGACTCGAACCCACAACCTTTGAATGGCTCAGCTCACAGCCTAGAAGTCCAATGCGCTATCCATTGCGCCACAGAGCCTGAGTGCTCTGCTGCCTCTAGCACTGTTGCACAGAAAGCACTTTCTGGTAGTCTCTGGCCCATAAAAGCACAGCCAACTGCAGACAAGGCACTGCTGGGATTCGAACCCAGGATCTCCTGTTTACTAGACAGGTGCTTTGACCAACTAAGCCACAGCGCCGGACGGCCGTGATAGGGGATAATTATTTAATCAAAAAAAATAAATAAATAAAAATAACGGTAGCGCTGCATGTGTGAATGTCTCGACTTGAAATATTAAAGTCCAATTGGTTACGCATTACCACACCGTGCTATATAAAGCCATCGTCCAAAGCCCTCTTGAACGAGCAGCGTTCTTAAGGATTTGAGTTTTGTTAAGAAACAGACTGCTAAACAGCTCGCTGCGTAAAGACTCGTAACTCTCAAGAAGAAGCAATCCTGAAACCTGTACTTTAGGCACTGCTGGGATTTGAGCCCAGGATCTCCTGTTTACTAGACAGGCGCTTTGACCAACTAAGCCACAGCGCCAACAGTAAAAAGAGGGCAAGACACTTTTGCGCAAAGAGACTAAAAAAAGAGCAAGTCTAAAAATGGCAGGCAAAGAGGTTGTTTAACTCTATTTGTCGCACTATCCATTACGCCTCAAAGCTATACAATTTAATAATTAATTCCGGTAAGCTCTATAAAACAAGCACACACACCATCTGGACAAAGGCGCTGCTGGGATTTGAGCCCAGGATCTCCTGTTTACAAGACAGGCGCTTTGACCAGCTAAGCCACAGCGCCACAAAAGTTGATTGTAAGAGACATTTGCCCGATAACAAAAATCGAAAAAGAAAAAACCAATACACAACAAAAACCAGCATGTCAGGATGCAGAAAACGCTGACAAGATGGTCGTGGTCTTTTAGGGTGCTTTCACCCTTGGTTCATTTGCCTGGACCGTACCCAAGTTCGATTGTCTCCCCCTGCCACCTCCTCGGTTGGTTTGTGTTCACACTGTCTTTTTTCCTTCTGAACCCCGGTACGCTTGCGTCATCGAGCTGCTGTTTTGTTTATGGACGTTGCTAGGTGACGGTCACAAAAGCAAGCGCCGAAATGGAAAGACGTCCGCACATCGCGGTCATTCTGCTTTAACTGAAGCTTTTGATTTTGGACATACAGAAAGCGACTCGCGTCCATCTGCCGCAAACATATTCTAAACATTCCGAACATCACACAGTGTCTGCAGAAGCTGTTTTGGAGGAGACAAGCAGACATCACTGTGTTTGCCCTGGCTCAGTCCCGCGCATGTCACCAAGGTACGAAACATGACAAACACACACACAAACACGAACGAACGTTATGAAAACGATAGTTTGTTGTACAGTTGGCGCTTCACTACCGTGATTTGGTACGATTGCATTCACATCAGAAGTGAACCTTACCAGAGTTTGCATGAACCGTACCCCAGACCACCTCTTTCAGATGGACACGGGTACGTTTCACGGGTGCGCACCCGAGTTCCGAAGACACGTTCACACTAGCTAAACGTACCGTACTATGATGTTAAGTAAACCCGGGTGCAGACCAAAAGTGCTAGTGTGAAAGCACCCTTAGAGTCTGGGTGATCATGTCTAAAACCTGACCGGTAACCTGGCGTCTGTTCAAGACCAAAGCAAAAAATGTGTTTATTTGTTTTCATTTAATCTCTCCTTAATCAAGTGTTAAGTGTTTTTTGGAACCTTCAGTTTCATTACATCCAAACCCAGTGTCAGCTCGGAAAATGGAAATCAGGACAAACATATGCTATTGGCCATTCAAAGAGTTTCAGATCAGAAAGCCGCTCTCCCATAATCTGAGGGAAAGGTGCAGTTTGGATTTGAACCTAGGACCTGCTGTTCCCAAGACTGGTGCTCTGGCCAACTTAGTCTTAACACTAAAAGAAAAAACCTCTGGATACAATAATTCCAAACGCAGTTTCATCTAAGACAGTGAGGGGAAAGCAAAATTTACTATGCATAAAGAGGCTCTTGTACGACAAATTCAAAAAGGCTTGATCTCAACAATAGGTGGTAGTCACTTTTGGCCAAAACCACAGGTTGCCTTCGAGTCATTCCTCAAGCCCACTCGGCCCTGCACCGTTTTCTAATCTCCCTTATTTAAAACAGCTCAATTAATTCATCAGCTTCATTGTAGAGTACCCTAGTATCTGAGCCTGCACTGCGCAATGAAAGAAAGAAGCAAAACGGGATGGACAGATGCCTAAAATGTTGGAAATGCACCACGCCTAAGCCAGTGAAGAAAAAGGGCAAAGCTTGCAACTCTGGTGGGACTCGAACCCACAACCTTTGAATGGCTCAGCTCACAGCCTAGAAGTCCAATGCGCTATCCATTGCGCCACAGAGCCTGAGTGCTCTGCTACCTCTAGCACTGTTGCACAGAAAGCACTTTCTGGTAGTCTCTGGCCCATAAAAGTACAGCCAACTGCAGACAAGGCACTGCTGGGATTCGAACCCAGGATCTCCTGTTTACTAGTCAGGCGCTTTGACCAGCTAAGCCACAGCGCCACAAAAATTGATTGTAAGAGACATTTGCAAGCATAACAAAAATCGAAAAAGAAAAAACCAATACACAACAAAAACCAGCATGTCAGGATGCAAAAAATGCTGACCAGATGGTCGTGGTCTTTTAGGGTGCTTTCACCCTTGGTTCATTTGCCTGGACCGTACCCAAGTTCGATTGTCTCCCCCTGCCACCTCCTCGGTTGGTTTGTGTTCACACTGTCTTTTTTCCTTCTGAACCCCGGTACGCTTGCGTCATCGAGCTGCTGTTTTGTTTATGGCCGTTGCTAGGTGACTGTCACGAAAGCAAGCGCCAAAATGGAAAGACGTCCGCACATCGCGGTCATTCTGCTTTAACTGAAGCTTTTGATTTTGGACATACAGAAAGCGACTCGCGTCCATCTGCCGCAAACATATTCTAAACATTCCGAACATCACACAGTGTCTGCAGAAGCTGTTTTGGAGGACACAAGCAGACATCACTGTGTTTGCCCTGGCTCAGTCCCGCGCATGTCACCAAGGTACGAAACATGACAAACACACACACACAAACACGAACGAACGTTATGAAAATGATAGTTTGTTGTACAGTTGGCGCTTCACTACCGTGATTTGGTACGATTGCATTCACATCAGAAGTGAACCGTACCAGAGTTTGCATGAACCGTACCCCAGACCACCTCTTTCAGACGGACACGGGTACGTTTCACGGATGCGCACCCGAGTTCCGAAGACACGTTCACACTAGCTAAACGTACCGTACTATGACGTCTAATGAACCCGGGTGCGGACCAAAAGTGCTAGTGTGAAAGCACCCTTAGAGTCTGGGTGATCATGTCTCAAACCTGACCGGTAACCTGGCCTCTGTTCAAGATCAAAGCAAAAAAATTGTTAATTTATTTTTATTTAATCTCTTCTTAATCAAGTGTTAAGTGTTTTTTGGAACCTTCAGTTTCATTACATCCAAACCCAGTGTCAGCTCGGAAAATGGAAATCAAGACAAACAAATGCTATTGGCCATTCAAAGAGTTTCAGATCAGAAAGCCACTCTCCCATAATCTGAGGGAAAGGTGCAGTTTGGATTTGAACCTAGGACCTGCTGTTCCCAAGACTGGTGCTCTGGCCAACTTAGTCTTAACACTAAAAGAAAAAACCTCTGGATACAATAATTCCAAACGCAGTTTCATCTAAGACAGTGAGGGGAAAGCAAAATTTACTATGCATAAAGAGGCTCTTGTACGACAAATTCAAAAAGGCTTGATCTCAACAATAGGTGGTAGTCACTTTTGCCCAAAACCACAGGTTGCCTTCGAGTCATTCCTCAAGCCCACTCGGCCCTGCACTGTTTTCTAATCTCCCTTATTTAAAACAGCTCAATTAAGTCATCAGCTTCAATGTAGAGTACCCTAGTATCTGAGCCTGCACTGCGCAATGAAAGAAAGAAGCAAAACGGGATGGACAGATGCCTAAAATGTTGGAAACGCACCACACCTAAGCCAGTGAACATAAAGGGCAAAGCTTGCGACTCTGGTGGGACTTGAACCCACAACCTTTGAATGGCTCAGCTCACAGCCTAGAAGTCCAATGCACTATCCATTGCGCCACAGAGCCTGAGTGCTCTGCTACCTCTAGCACTGTTGCACAGAAAGCACTTTCTGGTAGTCTCTGGCCCATAAAAGCACAGCCAACTGCAGACAAGGCACTGCTGGGATTCGAACCCAGGATCTCCTGTTTACTAGACAGGCGCTTTGACCAACTAAGCCACAGCGCTGGACGTCTGTGATAGGGGATAATTATTTAATCAAAAAAATAAATAAATAAATGAAAATAACGGTAGCGCTGCATGTGTGAATGTCTCGACTTGAAATATTAAAGTCCAATTGGTTACGCATTACCACACCGTGCTATATAAAGCCATCGTCCAATGCTCTCTTGAACGTGCAGCGTTCTTAAGGATTTGAGTTTTGTTAAGAAACAGACTGCTAAACTGCTCGCTGCGTAAAGACTCGTAACTCTCAAGAAGAAGCAATCCTGAAACCTGTACTTTAGGCACTGCTGGGATTTGAACCCAGGATCTCCTGTTTACTAGACAGGCGCTTTGACCAACTAAGCCACGGCACCACAAAAATTGATTGTAAGAGACATTTGCCCGATAACAAAAATCGAAAATGAAAAAACCAATACACAACAAAAACCAGCATGTCAGGATGCAGAAAACGCTGACAAGATGGTCGTGGTCTTTTAGGGTGCTTTCACCCTTGGTTCATTTGCCTGGACCGTACCCAAGTTCGATTGTCTCCCCCTGCCACCTCCTCGGTTGGTTTGTGTTCACACTGTCTTTTTTCCTTCTGAACACCGGTACGCTTGCGTCATCGAGCTGCTGTTTTGTTTATGGACGTTGCTAGGTGACGGTCACAAAAGCAAGCGCCGAAATGGACAGACGTCCGCACATCGCGGTCATTCTGCTTTAACTGAAGCTTTTGATTTTGGACATACAGAAAGCGACTCGCGTCCATCTGCCGCAAACATATTCTAAACATTCCGAACATCACACAGTGTCTGCAGAAGCTGTTTTGGAGGAGACAAGCAGACATCACTGTGTTTGCCCTGGCTCAGCGCATGTCACCAAGGTACGAAAGATGGCAAACACACACACACAAACACGAACGAACGTTATGAAAACGATAGTTTGTTGTACAGTTGGCGCTTCGCTACCGTGATTTGGTACGATTGCATTCACATCAGAAGTGAACCTTACCAGAGTTTGCATGAACCGTACCCCAGACCACCTCTTTCAGACGGACATGGGTACGTTTCACGCGTGCGCACACGAGTTCCGAAGACACGTTCACACTAGCTAAACGTACCGTACTATGATGTTAAGTAAACCCGGGTGCAGACCAAAAGTGCTAGTGTGAAAGCACCCTTAGAGTCTGGGTGATCATGTCTCAAACCTGACCGGTAACCTGGCCTCTGTTCAAGATCAAAGCAAAAAATGTGTTTATTTGTTTTTATTTAATCTCTCCTTAATCAAGTGTTAAGTGTTTTTTGGAACCTTCAGTTTCATTACATCCAAATCCAGTGTCAGCTCGGAAAATGGAAATCAGGACAAACATATGCTATTGGCCATTCAAAGAGTTTCAGATCAGAAAGCCAGTCTCCCATAATCTGAGGGAAAGGTGCAGTTTGGATTTGAACCTAGGACCTGCTGTTCCCAAGACTGGTGCTCTGGCCAACTTAGTCTTAACACTAAAAGAAAAAACCTCTGGATACAATAATTCCAAACGCAGTTTCATCTAAGACAGTGAGGGGAAAGCAAAATTTACTATGCTTTCTACTCAGTTACTTTGCAATGCATAAAGAGGCTCTTGTACGACAAATTCAAAAAGGCTTGATCTCAACAATAGGTGGTAGTCACTTTTGCCCAAAACCACAGGTTGCCTTCGAGTCATTCCTCAAGCCCACTCGGCCCTGCACCGTTTTCTAATCTCCCTTATTTAAAACAGCTCAATTAAGTCATCAGCTTCATTGTAGAGTACCCTAGTATCTGAGCCTGCACTGCGCAATGAAAGAAAGAAGCAAAACGGGATGGACAGATGCCTAAAATGTTGGAAATGCACCACGCCTAAGTCAGTGAAGATAAAGGGCAAAGCTAGCGACTCTGGTGGGACTCGAACCCACAACCTTTGAATGGCTCAGCTCACAGCCTAGAAGTCCAATGCGCTATCCATTGCGCCACAGAGCCTGAGTGCTCTGCTGCCTCTAGCACTGTTGCACAGAAAGCACTTTTTGGTAGTCTCTGGCCCATAAAAGCACAGCCGACTGCGGACAAGGCACTGCTGGGATTCGAACCCAGGATCTCCTGTTTACTAGACAGGCGCTTTGACCAACTAAGCCACAGCGCCGGACGGCCATGATAGAGGATAATTATTTAAGCAAAAAAAAGAAATAAATAAAAATATTGGTAGCGCTGCATGTGTGAATGTCTCGACTTGAAATATTAAAGTCCAATTGGTTACGCATTACCACACCGTGCTATATAAAGCCATCGTCCAAAGCCCTCTTGAACGAGCAGCGTTCTTATGGATTTGAGTTTCGTTAAGAAACAGACTGCTAAACAGCTATGACTATGACATCAAATGAACCCGGGTGCGGACCAAAAGTGCTAGTGTGAAAGCACCCTTAGAGTCTGGGTGATCATGTCTAAAACCTGACCGGTAACCTGGCGTCTGTTCAAGATCAAAGCAAAAAATGTGTTTATTTGTTTTCATTTAATCTCTCCTTAATCAAGTGTTAAGTGTTTTTTGGAACCTTCAGTTTCGTTACATCCAAACCCAGTGTCAGCTCGGAAAATGGAAATCAGGACAAACATATGCTATTGGCCATTCAAAGAGTTTCAGATCAGAAAGCCACTCTCCCATAATCTGAGGGAAAGGTGCAGTTTGGATTTGAACCTAGGACCTGCTGTTCCCGAAACTGGTGCTCTGGCCAACTTAGTCTTAACACTAAAAGAAAAAACCTCTGGATACAATAATTCCAAACGCAGTTTCATCTAAGACAGTGAGGGGAAAGCAAAATTTACTATGCTTTCTACTCAGTTACTTTGCACATGCATAAAGAGGCTCTTGTACGAAAAATTCAAAAAGGCTTGATCTCAACAACAGGTGGTAGTCACTTTTGCCCAAAACCACAGGTTGCCTTCGAGTCATTCGTCAAGCCCACTCGGCCCTGCACCGTTTTCTAATCTCCCTTATTTAAAACAGCTCAATTAAGTCATCAGCTTCATTGTAGAGTACCCTAGTATCTGAGCCTGCACTGCGCAATGAAAGAAAGAAGCAAAACGGGATGGACAGATGCCTAAAATGTTGGAAACGCACCACACCTAAGTCAGTGAAGATAAAGGGCAGAGCTAGCGACTCTGGTGGGACTCGAACCCACAACCTTTGAATGGCTCAGCTCACAGCCTAGAAGTCCAATGCGCTATCCATTGCGCCACAGAGCCTGAGTGCTCTGCTGCCTGGTCTGGTCTGGTCTCTGGCCCATAAAAGCACAGCCAACTGCGTACAAGGCACTGCTGGGATTCGAACCCAGGATCTCCTGTTTACTAGACAGGCGCTTTGACCAACTAAGCCACAGCGCCGGACGGCAATAATAGGGGATAATTATTTAATCAAAAATAAAAAATAAATGAAAATAACGGTAGCGCTGCATGTGTGAATGTCTCGACTTGAAATATTAAAGTCCAATTGGTTACGCATTACCACACCGTGCTATATAAAGCCATCGTCCAAAGCCCTCTTGAACGAGCAGCGTTCTTATGGATTTGAGTTTCGTTAAGAAACAGACTGCTAAACAGCTCGCTGCGTAAAGACTCGTAACTCTCAAGAAGAAGCAGTCCTGGCACCTGTACATTAGGCACTGCTGGGATTTGAACCCAGGATCTCCTGTTTACTAGACAGGCGCTTTGACCAACTAAGCCACAGCGCCAACAGTAAAAAGAAGGCAAGACACTTTTGCGCAAAGAGACTAAAAAAAGAGCAAGTCTAAAAACGGCAGGCAAAGAGGTCGTTTAACTCTATTTGTCGCACTATCCATTACGCCTCAAAGCTATACAATTTAATAAGCTCTATAAAACAAGCACACACACCATCTGGACAAAGGCGCTGCTGGGATTTGAGCCCAGGATCTCCTGTTTACTAGACAGGCGCTTTGACCAACTAAGCCACAGGGCCACAAAAATTGATTGTAAGAGACATTTGCCCGATAACAAAAATCGAAAAAGAAAAAACCAATACACAACAAAAACCAGCATGTCAGCATGCAGAAAACGCTGACAAGATGGTCGTGGTCTTTTAGGGTGCTTTCACACTTTGATCATTTGCCTGGACCGTACCCAAGTCCGATTGTCTCCCCCTGCCACCTCCTCGGTTGGTTTGTGTTCACCCTGTCTTTTTTCCTTCTGAACACCGGTACGCTTGCGTCATCGAGCTGCTGTTTTGTTTATGGACGTTGCTAGGTGACGGTCACGAAAGCAAGCGCCGAAATGGAAAGACGTCCGCACATCGCGGTCATTCTGCTTTAACTGAAGCTTTTGATTTTGGACATACAGAAAGCGACTCGCGTCCATCTGCCGCAAACATATTCTAAACATTCCGAACATCACACAGTGTCTGCAGAAGCTGTTTTGGAGGAGACAAGCAGACATCACTGTGTTTGCCCTGGCTCAGTCCCGCGCATGTCACCAAGGTACGAAAGATGGCAAACACACACACACAAACACGAATGAATGTTATGAAAACGATAGTTTGTTGTACAGTTGGCGCTTCACTACCGTGATTTGGTACGATTGCATTCACATCAGAAGTGAACCGTACCAGAGTTTGCATGAACCGTACCCCAGACCACCTCTTTCAGACGGACACGGGTACGTTTCACAGTTACGCACCAGAGTTCCGAAGACACGTTCACACTAGCTAAACGTACCGTACTATGATGTTAAGTAAACCCGGGTGCAGACCAAAAGTGCTAGTGTGAAAGCACCCTTAGAGTCTGGGTGATCATGTCTCAAACCTGACCGGTAACCTGGCGTCTGTTCAAGATCAAAGCAAAAAATGTGTTTATTTGTTTTCATTTAATCTCTCCTTAATCAAGTGTTAAGTGTTTTTTGGAACCTTCAGTTTCGTTACATCCAAACCCAGTGTCAGCTCGGAAAATGGAAATCAGGACAAACATATGCTATTGGCCATTCAAAGAGTTTCAGATCAGAAAGCCACTCTCCCATAATCTGAGGGAAAGGTGCAGTTTGGATTTGAACCTAGGACCTGCTGTTCCCGAAACTGGTGCTCTGGCCAACTTAGTCTTAACACTAAAAGAAAAAACCTCTGGATACAATAATTCCAAACGCAGTTTCATCTAAGACAGTGAGGGGAAAGCAAAATTTACTATGCTTTCTACTCAGTTACTTTGCACATGCATAAAGAGGCTCTTGTACGAAAAATTCAAAAAGGCTTGATCTCAACAACAGGTGGTAGTCACTTTTGCCCAAAACCACAGGTTGCCTTCGAGTCATTCGTCAAGCCCACTCGGCCCTGCACCGTTTTCTAATCTCCCTTATTTAAAACAGCTCAATTAAGTCATCAGCTTCATTGTAGAGTACCCTAGTATCTGAGCCTGCACTGCGCAATGAAAGAAAGAAGCAAAACGGGATGGACAGATGCCTAAAATGTTGGAAACGCACCACACCTAAGTCAGTGAAGATAAAGGGCAGAGCTAGCGACTCTGGTGGGACTCGAACCCACAACCTTTGAATGGCTCAGCTCACAGCCTAGAAGTCCAATGCGCTATCCATTGCGCCACAGAGCCTGAGTGCTCTGCTGCCTGGTCTGGTCTGGTCTCTGGCCCATAAAAGCACAGCCAACTGCGTACAAGGCACTGCTGGGATTCGAACCCAGGATCTCCTGTTTACTAGACAGGCGCTTTGACCAACTAAGCCACAGCGCCGGACGGCAATAATAGGGGATAATTATTTAATCAAAAATAAAAAATAAATGAAAATAACGGTAGCGCTGCATGTGTGAATGTCTCGACTTGAAATATTAAAGTCCAATTGGTTACGCATTACCACACCGTGCTATATAAAGCCATCGTCCAAAGCCCTCTTGAACGAGCAGCGTTCTTATGGATTTGAGTTTCGTTAAGAAACAGACTGCTAAACAGCTCGCTGCGTAAAGACTCGTAACTCTCAAGAAGAAGCAGTCCTGGCACCTGTACATTAGGCACTGCTGGGATTTGAACCCAGGATCTCCTGTTTACTAGACAGGCGCTTTGACCAACTAAGCCACAGCGCCAACAGTAAAAAGAAGGCAAGACACTTTTGCGCAAAGAGACTAAAAAAAGAGCAAGTCTAAAAACGGCAGGCAAAGAGGTCGTTTAACTCTATTTGTTGCACTATCCATTACGCCTCAAAGCTATACAATTTAATAAGCTCTATAAAACAAGCACACACACCATCTGGACAAAGGCGCTGCTGGGATTTGAGCCCAGGATCTCCTGTTTACTAGACAGGCGCTTTGACCAACTAAGCCACAGGGCCACAAAAATTGATTGTAAGAGACATTTGCCCGATAACAAAAATCGAAAAAGAAAAAACCAATACACAACAAAAACCAGCATGTCAGCATGCAGAAAACGCTGACAAGATGGTCGTGGTCTTTTAGGGTGCTTTCACACTTTGATCATTTGCCTGGACCGTACCCAAGTCCGATTGTCTCCCCCTGCCACCTCCTCGGTTGGTTTGTGTTCACACTGTCTTTTTTCCTTCTGAACCCCTGTACGCTTGCGTCATCGAGCTGCTGTTTTTGTTTATGGCCGTTGCTAGGTGACGGTCACAAAAGCAAGCGCCGAAATGGAAAGACGTCTGCACATCGCGGTCATTCTGCTTTAACTGAAGCTTTTGATTTTGGACATACAGAAAGCGACTCGCGTCCATCTGCCGCAAACATATTCTAAACATTCCGAACATCACACAGTGTCTGCAGAAGCTGTTTTGGAGGAGACAAGCAGACATCACTGTGTTTGCCCTGGCTCAGTCCCGCGCATGTCACCAAGGTACGAAAGATGGCAAACACACACACACAAACACGAATGAATGTTATGAAAACGATAGTTTGTTGTACAGTTGGCGCTTCACTACCGTGATTTGGTACGATTGCATTCACATCAGAAGTGAACCGTACCAGAGTTTGCATGAACCGTACCCCAGACCACCTCTTTCAGACGGACACGGGTACGTTTCACAGTTACGCACCAGAGTTCCGAAGACACGTTCACACTAGCTAAACGTACCGTACTATGATGTTAAGTAAACCCGGGTGCAGACCAAAAGTGCTAGTGTGAAAGCACCCTTAGAGTCTGGGTGATCATGTCTCAAACCTGACCGGTAACCTGGCCTCTGTTCAAGATCAAAGCAGAAATTGTGTTTATTTGTTTTCATTTAATCTCTCCTTAATCAAGTGTTAAGTGTTTTTTGGAACCTTCAGTTTCGTTACATCCAAACCCAGTGTCAGCTCGGAAAATGGAAATCAGGACAACAAATGCTATTGGCCATTCAAAGAGTTTCAGATCAGAAAGCCACTCTCCCATAATCTGAGGGAAAGGTGCAGTTTGGATTTGAACCTAGGACCTGCTGTTCCCAAGACTGGTGCTCTGGCCAACTTAGTCTTAACACTAAAAGAAAAAACCTCTGGATACAATAATTCCAAACGCAGTTTCATCTAAGACAGTGAGGGGAAAGCAAAATTTACTATGCTTTCTACTCAGTTACTTTGCACATGCATAAAGAGGCTCTTGTACGACAAATTCAAAAAGGCTTGATCTCAACAATAGGTGGTAGTCACTTTTGCCCAAAACCACAGGTTGCCTTCGAGTCATTCGTCAAGCCCACTCGGCCCTGCACCGTTTTCTGATCTCCCTTATTTAAAACAGCTCAATTAAGTCATCAGCTTCATTGTAGAGTACCCTAGTATCTGAGCCTGCACTGCGCAATGAAAGAAAGAAGCAAAACGGGATGGACAGATGCCTAAAATGTTGGAAACGCACCACACCTAAGCCAGTGAAGATAAAGGGCAAAGCTTGCGACTCTGGTGGGACTTGAACCCACAACCTTTGAATGGCTCAGCTTACAGCCTAGAAGTCCAATGCGCTATCCATTGCGCCACAGAGCCTGAGTGCTCTGCTGCCTCTAGCACTGTTGCACAGAAAGCACTTTTTGGTGGTCTCTGGCCCATAAAAGCACAGCCAACTGCAGACAAGGCACTGCTGGGATTCGAACCCAGGATCTCCTGTTTACTAGACAGGCCCTTTGACCAACTAAGCCACAGCGCCAGACAGCCATGATAGGGGATAATTATTTAATCAAAAAAAATAAATAAATAAAAATAACGGTAGCGCTGCATGTGTGAATGTCTCGACTTGAAATATTAAAGTCCAATTGGTTACGCATTACCACACCGTGCTATATAAAGCCATCGTCCAAAGCCCTCTTGAAGGAGCAGCGTTCTTAAGGATTTGAGTTTCGTTAAGAAACAGACTGCTAAACAGCTCGCTGCGTAAAGACTCGTAAATCTCAAGAAGAAGCAATCCTGAAACCTGTACTTTAGGCACTGCTGGGATTTGAACCCAGGATCTCCTGTTTACTAGACAGGCGCTTTGACCAACTAAGCCACAGCGCCAACAGTAAAAAGAGGGCAAGACACTTTTGTGCAAAGAGACTAAAAAAAGAGCAAGTCTAAAAACGGCAGGCAAAGAGGTCGTTTACCTCTATTTGTCGCACTATCCATTACGCCTCAAAGCTATACAATTTAATAATTAATTCCGGTAAGCTCTATAAAACAAGCACACACACCATCTGGACAAAGGCGCTGCTGGGATTTGAGCCCCGGATCTCCTGTTTACTAGTCAGGCGCTTTGACCAGCTAAGCCACAGCGCCACAAAAATTGTTTGTAAGAGACATTTGCCCGATAACAAAAATCAAAAAAGAAAAAACCAATAGACATCAAAAACCAGCATGTCAGGATGCATAAAACGCTGACAAGATGGTCGTGGTCTTTTAGGGTGCTTTCACCCTTGGTTCATTTGCCTGGACCGTACCCAAGTTCGATTGTCTCCCCCTGCCACCTCCTCGGTTGGTTTGTGTTCACCCTGTCTTTTTTCCTTCTGAACACCGGTACGCTTGCGTCATCGAGCTGCTGTTTTGTTTATGGCCGTTGCTAGGTGACGGTCACGAAAGCAAGCGCCGAAATGGAAAGACGTCCGCACATCGCGGTCATTCTGCTTTAACTGAAGCTTTTGATTTTGGACCTACAGAAAGCGACTCGCGTCCATCTGCCGCAAACAAATTCTAAAAATTCCGAACATCACACAGTGTCTGCAGAAGCTGTTTTGGAGGAGACAAGCAGACATCACTGTGTTTGCCCTGGCTCAGCGCATGTCACCAAGGTACGAAAGATGGCAAACACACACACACAAACACGAACGAACGTTATGAAAACGATAGTTTGTTGTACAGTTGGCGCTTCGCTACCGTGATTTGGTACGATTGCATTCACATCAGAAGTGAACCGTACCAGAGTTTGCATGAACCGTAGCCCAGACCACCTCTTTCAGACGGATTCGGGTACGTTTCACGGGTGCGCACCCGAGTTCCGAAGACACGTTCACACTAGCTAAACGTACCGTACTATGATGTTAAGTAAACCCGGGTGCAGACCAAAAGTGCTAGTGTGAAAGCACCCTTAGAGTCTGGGTGATCATGTCTCAAACCTGACCGGTAACCTGGCCTCTGTTCAAGATCAAAGCAAAAAATGTGTTTATTTGTTTTTATTTAATCTCTCCTTAATCAAGTGTTCAGTGTTTTTTGGAACCTTCAGTTTCGTTACATCCAAACCCAGTGTCAGCTCGGAAAATGGAAATCAGGACAAACATATGCTATTGGCCATTCAAAGAGTTTCAGATCAGAAAGCCACTCTCCCATAATCTGAGGGAAAGGTGCAGTTTGGATTTGAACCTAGGACCTGCTGTTCCCAAGACTGGTGCTCTGGCCAACTTAGTCTTAACACTAAAAGAAAAAACCTCTGGATACAATAATTCCAAACGCAGTTTCATCTAAGACAGTGAGGGGAAAGCAAAATTTACTATGCTTTCTACTCAGTTACTTTGCACATGCATAAAGAGGCTCTTGTACGACAAATTCAAAAAGGCTTGATCTCAACAATAGGTGGTAGTCACTTTTGCCCAAAAGCACAGGTTGCCTTCGAGTCATTCCTCAAGCCCACTCAGCCCTGCACCGTTTTCTAATCTCCCTTATTTAAAACAGCTCAATTAAGTCATCAGCTTCATTGTAGAGTACCCTAGTATCTGAGCCTGCACTGTGCAATGAAAGAAAGAAGCAAAACGGTATGGACAGATGCCTAAAATGTTGGAAACGCACCACACCTAAGTCAGTGAAGAAAAAGGACGAAGCTTGCAACTCTGGTGGGACTCGAACCCACAACCTTTGAATGGCTCAGCTCACAGCCTATGTCCAATGCGCTATCCATTGCGCCACAGAGCCTGAGTGCTCTGCTGCCTCTAGCACTGTTGCACAGAAAGCACTTTTTGGTAGTCTCTGGCCCATAAAAGCACAGCCAACTGCAGACAAGGCACTGCTGGGATTCGAACCCAGGATCTCCTGTTTACTAGACAGGCGCTTTAACCAACTAAGCCACAGCGCCGGACGGCCATGATTGGGGATAATTATTTAATAAAAAAATTAAAATAAAATAAAAATATTGGTAGCGCTGCATGTGTGAATGTCTCGACTTGAAATATTAAAGTCCAATTGGTTACGCATTACCACACCGTGCTATATAAAGCCATCGTCCAAAGCCCTCTTGAACGAGTAGCGTTCTTAAGGATTTGAGTTTCGTTAAGAAACAGACTGCTAAACAGCTCGCTGCATAAAGACTCGTAACTCTCAAGAAGAAGCAATCCTGAAACCTGTACTTTAGGCACTGCTGGGATTTGAACCCAGGATCTCCTGTTTACTAGACAGGCGCTTTGACCAGCTAAGCCACAGCGCCAACAGTAAAAAGAAGGCAAGACACTTTTGTGCAAAGAGACTAAAATAAGAGCAAGTCTAAAAACGGCAGGCAAAGAGGTCGTTTAAGTCTATTTGTCGCACTATCCATTACGCCTCAAAGCTATACAATTTAATAATTCATTCCTGTAAGCTCTATAAAACAAGCACACACACCATCTGGACAAAGGCGCTGCTGGGATTTGAGCCCAGGATCTCCTGTTTACTAGACAGGCGCTTTGACCAGCTAAGCCACAGCGCCACAAAAATTGATTGTAAGAGACATTTGCCCGATAACAAAAATCGAAAAAGAAAAAAACAATACACAACAAAAACCAGCATGTCAGGATGCAGAAAACGCTGACAAGATGGTCGTGGTCTTTTAGGGTGCTTTCACACTTGGTTCATTTGCCTGGACCGTACTCAAGTTCGATTGTCTCCCCCTGCCACCTCCTCGGTTGGTTTGTGTTCACCCTGTCTTTTTTCCTTCTGAACCCCGGTACGCTTGCGTCATCGAGCTGCTGTTTTGTTTATGGCCGTTGCTAGGTGACGGTCACGAAAGCAAGCGCCGAAATGGAAAGACGTCCGCACATCGCGGTCATTCTGCTTTAACTGAAGCTTTTGATTTTGGACATACAGAAAGCGACTCGCGTCCATCTGCCGCAAACATATTCTAAACATTCCGAACATCACACAGTGTCTGCAGAAGCTGTTTTGGAGGAGACAAGCAGACATCACTGTGTTTGCCCTGGCTCAGCGCATGTCACCAAGGTACGAAAGATGGCAAACACACACACACAAACACGAACGAACGTTATGAAAACGATAGTTTGTTGTACAGTTGGCGCTTCGCTACCGTGATTTGGTACGATTGCATTCACATCAGAAGTGAACCGTACCAGAGTTTGCATGAACCGTACCCCAGACCACCTCTTTCAGACGGACTCGGGTACGTTTCACGGGTGCGCACCCGAGTTCCGAAGACACGTTCACACTAGCTAAACGTACCGTACTATGATGTTAAGTAAACCCGGGTGCAGACCAAAAGTGCTAGTGTGAAAGCACCCTTAGAGTCTGGGTGATCATGTCTCAAACCTGACCGGTAACCTGGCGTCTGTTCAAGATCAAAGCAAAAAATGTGTTTATTTGTTTTTATTTAATCTCTCCTTAATCAAGTGTTAAGTGTTTTTTGGAACCTTCAGTTTCGTTACATCCAAATCCAGTGTCAGCTCGGAAAATGGAAATCAGGACAAACATATGCTATTGGCCATTCAAAGAGTTTCAGATCAGAAAGCCGCTCTCCCATAATCTGAGGGAAAGGTGCAGTTTGGATTTGAACCTAGGACCTGCTGTTCCCAAGACTGGTGCTCTGGCCAACTTAGTCTTAACACTAAAAGAAAAAACCTCTGGATACAATAATTCCAAACGCAGTTTCATCTAAGACAGTGAGGGGAAAGCAAAATTTACTATGCATAAAGAGGCTCTTGTACGACAAATTCAAAAAGGCTTGATCTCAACAATAGGTGGTAGTCACTTTTGCCCAAAACCACAGGTTGCCTTCGAGTCATTCCTCAAGCCCACTCGGCCCTGCACCGTTTTCTAATCTCCCTTATTTAAAACAGCTCAATTAAGTCATCAGCTTTATTGTAGAGTACCCTAGTATCTGAGCCTGCACTGCGCAATGAAAGAAAGAAGCAAAACGGGATGGACAGATGCCTAAAATGTTGGAAACGCACCACACCTAAGCCAGTGAAGATAAAGGGCAAAGCTAGCGACTCTGGTGGGACTCGAACCCACAACCTTTAAATGGCTCAGCTCACAGCCTAGAAGTCCAATGCGCTATCCATTGCGCCACAGAGCCTGAGTGCTCTGCTGCCTCTAGCACTGTTGGACAGAAAGCACTTTTTGGTAGTCTCTGGCCCATAAAAGCACAGCCAACTGCAGACAAGGCACTGCTGGGATTCGAACCCAGGATCTCCTGTTTACTATACAGGCGCTTTGACCAACTAAGCCACAGCGCCAGACGGCCATGATAGAGGATATATGTTTAATAAAAAAAAATTAATAAATAAAAATAACGGTAGCGCTGCATGTGTTAAAATTATCAAACAAAAGTACATTTGGATGATGCAGTATCTTACGAGATAAACTATTTATTCATAAGGTTTTAATTTTATTTGTTGATCTGTCAGGTTATAGTGATTATTGGCTTTAACGTATTCAGCCTTTCAGTATAGGCCTACAGCAAAGTAGAAAGAGTTTGGCCTCATAAAATAATCCCCCAAACAGCTGTCAAAGATTACCAAGAACAATACATTTTATTCTGTTACTAATTGATAAATATATCTTTATCACAATGGAAAATATTTTTGTGTTTAGAATATTTATTAGTGATGCATGCAATGATTACAGAATAACTAAAAGAAAAAAATGCAAAGAATGGCGATGCCTGATTTTTGAAATCACTTTCAACAATTGCAAAAAGAGACTGAAGTTCAGCTTCATCTGGCAGAGGAACAACAGACTCTGACCAAACTGCAGCAAACCAAGACCACACTTGAGATCCGCCTCCTAAAGAATACGCTCAGACAAGCTGCTCCCTCCACATCAGATGAGGAAGTCTGACATTATTGTGGAGGTTTCAACATTGTCTTTTCTTGCTTTTATTATTAATTATTATAATTATTTTATTATTTATAAAATTTTCTTACTTTTCATTTCAAATAAAAATAAAGTTATATTGACCCCACACTGGCTACTCTACTTGTTGCTCTTTACATAGGCCTATTTATCCATCTACATTGTGATTGAGCACTGGTAATTCAGATTTAGTGATCCTGTAAAGTTCCTATCTGGATCAGATTGATCCAATCCAATGTTGCTTTGAAAAACTGGCTCAAAAACTAAGCTGGATTAGTTTTCTAAGAAAAGTTTCAAATATAGATGTATTGAATAAAAAAAGACAATGTTGAAACCTCCACAATAATGTCAGACTTCCTCATCTGATGTGGAGGGAGCAGCTTGTCTGAGCGTAGCCTTTAAGAGGCAGATCTCAAGTCTGGTCTTGGTTTGCTGCAGTTGGGTCAGAGTCTTGTTCATCTGCCAGATGAAGCTGAACTTCTGCCCTTTCAGTCTCTTTTTGCAATTGTTGAAAGTGATTTCAAAAATCAGTCATTGCCATTCTTTGCATTTTTTTCTTTTGGTTATTCTGTAATCATTGCATGCATCACTAATAAATATTCTAAACACAAAAATATTATCCATTGTGATGAATATATATATATCAATTAGTAACAGAATAAAATGTATTGTTTTTGGTCAGTTTTGACAGCTGTTTGGGGGATTTTATGAGGCCAAAGTCTTTCTACTTTGCTGTAGGCCTATACTGAAAGGCTGAATACGTTAAAGCCTATACTCACTATAGCCTGACAGATGAACAAATAAAATTAAAACCTTATGAATAAATAGTATATCTCGTAAGATACTGCATGATCCAAATATAGTTTTATTTAATACATTTTTTAAGTTTTCATTACATTTTGGGCATGAAATCCGCGCTAAATCCACCCTTCTGATGGAATCAGTTTAATCCAGATCCTACAAAAAAGTTCTGAAAAACCCCAAACTAAAGGTTTGATCCGGATCAAAACCAAGATTAGATTACGTGATCTAATCCGATTATGTAATCCGTTTTTTCTTTTGAAAAACCCATTTTCAAGATTTGATCCAATCCCTTATCCAAAATCCTAGTGGATTTCTTTTGAAAAACCAGGCCCAGGGGTCCGTTCTTTGTATGTGGATTACTCTGTTAGCTGTCTACACTCTGCCTCGGGTCCTTCGCTGTTTCAGCCTCGCTGCAAACTCAGCACCATGGCAGGTAGAGCGTTCTCTTTCTGTGTACCCAAACTGTGGAGTGCTCTTCCCACTAACATTAGGAATGCTGGTTATTAGGACGGTCTTAAAACTCATCTTTTTAGGACTGTTTTTAATTTGTGATGTCTTTTATTCTTAGTTTTTTATTGTTTTAATGTGATTTGTTGTTTTTACTTTTTTGTAAGTGCTTTGGGTTTTAGAAAAGCGCGTTATAAATAAAATGTATTATTATTATTATTATTATGATGAGAGTAAATAATATTTTATTGAATATTTTTCAAGACTTCTATACAGCCTAAAGTGACATTTAAAAGCTTAAGTAGGGTAATCAGGGTAACTAGGCAGGTTAGGGTAATTAGGCAAGTTGTTGTGTAATGATGGTTTGTTCTGTAGACTATCAAAAAAAAATAATTAGCTTAAAGGTGCTAATATTATTAACCTTAAAATGGTGTTTAAAAAATTAGAAACTGTTTTTATTCTAGCCAAAATAAAACAAATAAGAGTTTTTCTACAAGAAAAAATATTATCAGACATACTGTGAACTATTCCTGAATCTGTTAAACATCATTTGGGAAATATTTAAAAAATAAAAACAAAATTAAAGGGGGGCTAATAATTCAGACTTCAACTGTTTATTGTAAAATATGTGCTGTCTTCATGGCAAAGATAAGAAATTATTTATTAGACATCAGTTATTAAAACTATTATGATTGCAAATGTTTTGAAAACACTCTTCTCTCCTTTAAACAGAAAGTAGGGCTAACAATTGTGTCTTCAATCCAGTCTGACGTGCTGAAAGCAAACAGAAACATCGATACACAAAGAATGATTCGATTTTATTGTACACGAGTAGTCATACACAGACCCTGCTAATCGACTCGTGTCCAGTCAACAAACCAACATTAGTTCAATCAGACGGCCCACATGCACGAGAGCTGAGGTTTATCCTGTAAATAAATACTGATCCTGAATCAGTTCAGTGAAGTGCTGCATTTGATGAGGCCTTGGCACAAAACAAGACGCCTGCTCTGCGCTCGCACAAAAGCTCCACTTCATTTCATTCCCAGTCCAAAAAAACACCACAAATACTACAATTACTGCACTTTGCATTTCAATCATTCATTGCATCCTCATTCTCCAGGCGTAATGAGCTTAACGTAAAGCACACTGCGAAGTGCTTGTTTGGCAAGATTTAAAACCCAAAAATATATAGAGAAGAAATGAAGAGATGCATTTAGTCCATCATGAGCATCTTACCGTTAACAGTCAGTGTAAAGATGAGCCCTAATAACATGAGTATGAATTATTATTATTATTATTATTATTAGTGCTTACAAACAGTTAATCCTGATTAAATCGCATACAAAATAAAAGTTTGTATTTATATAATGCATATACATGTAATGGGTGTGTGTTTATATAGTAGTCAACATCTGACGTGAATCAAAACGTTTCATCAAAGTTGTCCTAAAACAAAACTGGGCATTAAAAAAATATTAATATTTGAACACTAACTTACCATATAGATATTTATTAATGTGAACAATATTATTTTTCACAATATTCGTCGAAACGAATCCTCAGGAGTTGTACTAAAACCAAAATGTGTATTGAACAATGCCAATATTTTAACAATAATATACCATATCTGTTAGCTTATTATTCATATGTTAAAAACATTATTTTTGAATATGGAAATGATTCCTCAGAGTTGTCCTAAAACCTAAATGTGTATTAAATGATACAACAATTTTAACAATAATAATAATATGTATTAATTTGTCATTAATGTATTAAATAAAATCATATTTTTGAAAGTCAAAACGTTTCCTCAGAGTTGTCCTAAAACCAAAATGTGTATTGAACAATGGGAATATTTGAACAATAACAAACTATATCGATATTTATAAATATACTATTAATGTATTAAATAAAAAACAGTTTTATTTTTGAACATCAAATTGATTCAACCAAGTTAAAAGCTAAAACCAAAATATTTATTACACAATGCAATATTTTAACAATATATCAATATTATATTAATATTATATTATTATTGTTGTATATATATATATATATATATATATATATATATATATGGAAATGATTCCTCAGAGTTGTCCTAAAACCAAAATAACTTTTGGAAACTGTTGGAAGATATCAATATTTTAACAATAATATGTAATAATGTATTAAATAAAATATTATTTTTGAATGTCGAAATGATTCCTCAAAGTTGTCCTAAAACAAAATGTGTACTGAAAAATGTCAATATTTTTAACAATAACACACTATATCCTTATTTATGAATACATTAATGCATTAAATTATATTTTTGATAATTTTTTTACGTTGAATCGATTCAACTATTTTTTTCTAAAACCAAAATATTTATTACACAATGCCAATATTTAATCAATAACATACTATATATCAATATGAATTAATTTGTTATTAATGTATTAAATAAAATAAAATTATGTTTTTGATAATTTTTGGAATAGCAAATCAAAGTTGTCCTAAAACACAATGTTTATTGAAACATGCCAATATTTTAACAATAATACTGTATATCAATATTAATATATTAAAAATATTATAATTATTTTGATAATTTTTGAATATGGAAATGATTCCTCAGAGTTGTCCTAAAACCAAAATGTATTTTGATCAACGCCAATATTGTAACAATAACATACTATATTAATATTTTTTAATATATTAATGAATTAAATTAAATTATATATTTTAGCATTTTTGTACATTGAATCGATTCAACAAAATTGTGCTATAAAACTTTGGTCATTTCGATATTAAAAAATTATTAAAAATATAATGAAATTTTATTACATTAATAACAATTTAATAAATATTGATATACAGTATTTTATTGTTAAAATATTGGCATTGTGTTATAAATATTTGTGTTAAAAATGTTTATTAAAAATTGGAATTTTTTGACAATAACAATCTGTATATTAATATTAATATATTAAACATATTATTTTTGACAGTTTTAGTTGTTCTAAAAACAAAATGCGCATTTAAAAATATCAATATTTTAACAATAACATGCTAAATCAATATTAATAAATGTATTATTAATCTAATAAATACCAATCATTAACATATTTGATCCTTTTCAAACGTTGACTACTATACAATATGTATATATAAATACACACATACATTAAAGCAAAACTATTTACATATGCAAGTAATTTCTATTAGATTAAATATATTACATAAAATATAAATAAACAATTTTTCAAATATATACATGCACGTATTTTTATTTATATATACACATCATAAATATGCACAGTACACACACACATTATATATTATATAAATACTAGTGCTGAGTAAAGATTAACTGCATCCAAAATAAAAGTTTGTTTTGACATAATATACGTGTGTGTGTGTGTGTGTGTGTTATATTATATTTATGTAAATGTGATAGAAATAAAACTATACAAAACAGTTTTTTTATTTGGATATTTAAATGTATATATAATTCGATCACACACAAATTAATATACATAAATAAGAATTTCCTTAAATATAAGCATGCATGTGTGTATTTATTTAAACATACACTTAAATTACGTCAAAACAAACTTTTATTTTGGATGCACCTAATCTTTGCCCAGCACTTATAAATGCAAACTTTTAATTTTGTACGTAATTAATGTGGATTATTGTTTTAGAGCACTAGTTCTGTGCAGAAACCCGTGTCCAATAGCGAGAGGTTATTTTCTGTCTGTTTTTCTCTGAATTGCTACAGCGTTACGGTCGAGTGCAATAGTAAATGTGCGAATGGAGACAGACGTGAGCTCAGACTACGTGTAAAAGATGACTTCTGGGATCTGTCCGTCCTCCACTGATGTGCCGTTGTTGTTCCCGGCGGCGTAGCAGAAAGTGAAGCAGGTTTTGGTGCCGGAGCCTGAAGACTCGTGAGTGACTTTCCTCATCCCTTTAGTGCCGTAGTGCGAGTCTGGACCCTGAAAACGTTAAAGAAACATTATGCAATATTGTACAAAGGTTTGGTCCCGTTTACACTGTCAGGTCTTGATGCCCAACTCCGATTTGTTGCCTGTATGTGATTTGTTTGCCTGTCTGTTTACACGTTGTTTTAATTGTGACCCATATTCAATTCATGCGTTTACATTTGCCATAACATTTACGATGTGGCACAAGCATAAAGGCGGATTCTAGCATCTGTGCCACACAAGCCACGATGGAAGACATTGTCTTGTTTTTAGCTCTGCGAAATATGCAAAGTGTAGTATAAGGAGTGAATGGTTCAGTCCAGATTTACCCCACGCAGTTTATGTAATGGTATAGCCCTGATGCGTGTGTGTGTATGTGTGTAGTTAAACATGTAGCCTTTGCTAGTGTGAGTACTGGTATTAGAGAGAACAAAGTTGTTCTATGTGTAGCCAGCAGTGCGTGTATTAATAGCGACAAAAAGCAAAAGTTACAACATGAAGATCGCCCAACTTTAAAATGATTTTGAGGCGGAGGTGGGAAAGGGGCGTCATCGCAGCTTGCGCTTATTAATATATGGTGTCCTCCACCATTCAGAGAAATTTGTGGGTACGAGAGAGGTCTCAGGTCTGGTAAGAGCAAATTGTGGTGACTGACCACTTTCCTCATCCATGTGTCCTCTGTTGTTGTTGTTGTTTACCACGTCGGCATCTTCACACACGCCCTTTCTTCTACGTCATTAAACCGTGGAGAAGCAGCACATTGTCGCAAGTTTAATAAGAACGCCTCAATAAATACGATCTGCCTGTTTACGTGACAGTGGCATTGTCACATACCCGATCTATATCTGATTTATTTCCACATATGAAGGAGGCCTGAAACCCATCTCTGAATATCTGAATGCATGCGTTTTTTTCGTGTTTACACGGTCATAAAACAGATCTGATCTGTCTCACATATGAGCAAACAATCAGAATTGGGTCACACTTTACTGGCAGTGTAAACGGGGCCTAAATGATGCTTTGAATACAATAAAATGATAAAAAAAACATTAAAGACTCCACACATTGCACAAAACATTCAGCAGATAAACTTTTTAAACAGGGTCCCCGTGGGATCTTGAAAAGTGTTTAAAAGTCTTAAATCAAAAAATCGAAATTTATGGTTTTAAAGTCCTAAACTCGCTGTTCTGGGTCTTAAATATTTTTGCACAGGTCTTATGTTTGCGATGTCCATGTAACGCTACATCTAATGCTCATTTAAATTCTTTTTGTTGTTGTTGCTAGGTTTTTGGGGTGTTGTAGTTTATTATTTCACTAGTCCAATTGTAATTTGCGGTATTACAACTAAAAAAAGGTCAGCTTGCAATAGCCAATCAGCTTTCTGATATTAAACTCAGTGCGCGCGGTGAATGTGACATCATCGCTGTGTTTGCGGAAGTTCGCTTTAAGAGCGCGCGACATGATTTCGGCTGGCCGAGTATGTCGTTATTTAACTGACAAATGTCGCAAGCGCAGTTTTATAAGTCAGGAGCGCTGTAATACAAGAGAGCGAATCTCTGCTCACGCGCCGGTTTCCTTTGTTCATGGACAAAACTGCTTGCGAGCTCTCAAAACACTGGCTGCTCACGTGCGAATGATCTGCTCTCGCTCGGTCGGACTCCTTTCGTACTTTTGCTCTCCAGAGATGCTTCAGTATACTGTAGTATTAAGAATAGTGAACTGATAAAATGAAATACAGTGTAGTTTTACTACAGTAAAGTGTGTTGAATTGTAGAAAAATATACCCTATATTGTAAAAAAAAACTAAAGCACTGGGTAGTTTGTTTTTAATACACTTGTTGAGTTACCATAGCAACTATAGTATTACCACAACAGAGTAATTGAAGTACTTTACTGAACTTTACAAAACACTGTACAGCAGACACCAGTTCACTTTATTTTAGTGATAAAATGGGATTGATAGTGGGATTTATTTGAAGAGTGAATAGTACAGTAAGCTATAATTACTAATCAAGTTTTTACCTATTTTCTATCACAGTTACAATCTGCTTGCCAGAATGACCAATAATTATTGGCTACAAATTGCAACAGCCATGGAAAAGGAGGATTTTTGTAAAACTTTGGAAAAACCTGATGGATAAGTTTGTTAAAACAAAAAAGAGGCCCCCAAAAACATCTTCAATGATAATGATTATCTTTTAATTCGTCTGATTTTACTTAGTTTTTTTAGACCAACCCCCTGTCATTTAAAAAAATATCTCAATGATGAACGCGTCAAGTATAAAAGCCTCATCCGTCTTGTGAGGTGTGCGATGCGGCGCCAGGCGAAAGTATAAATCAGCGTTAAGATGTTTGTTTTTTCTGTAGTTTAATGGTGCATTTAACCTGTCTTTAGTACTGTTCAATTTAAATAACTTTATTTTACCCCTAATTTTGTGCTTTTACATTTTCTCTCGCGTGTTTTTGATATTGCAATATAGGTCTTAAATTTAATGCTTAATGGTCTTAAAAAGGTCTTAAAAATTCTTAAATTTGACATGTTATCTGCAGCGACCCTGTAAAAGTTGCTAAATCAAATATGAGGAAATTAAGGCCCTTAAAAAAGTATTATAAAGTCTTAATCAGGTATTTACGAAGTCTTAAAATTTGTTCAAGCGTTGTCCAAAGTCGTTGACTTTAAAAAAGCAAAAGTATATTTATTTTCCTCGAGTGGTTCGGGCCGGGTGCATCAGGCCATGCTCCTCTGTCTGGGTGATGTTTAGTAATAGGCGACAAACGCAGGAAAGTGATGTGATGCTCTCCACATGTAGTGAAACCATAGAGCAGGGCTGTTTAACTGGCGGCCCGCGGGCTGAACTTGTCTCGCGAGGCAGTTTGTTTCGGCCCTCCAAATAGTGCGACCAAAACATCAAAAATAAATTTAGTTCAGTCAAAAAATGACCGCTATAGCTATGAAGTGAAGTCACGAGCTGCAGTTGAAGGCTGCGCAGTGTGTCACCTGACATTAAGCGAGTGAGTGGCGCGAGCAGCTGAAAACATTTGTATACTTTAGCTTAAAGGTTTCTTAATGCCACGTTTCTGTTGCACAGAACGAAACTGCTGCAACTAAACAAAGTTATGCCACCTGTGCGCTAGTTTAAATTGCTGAGCTTATAGCTGCACCGAGGATAATACGCACACACACTGGATTAACTATGGCAGCGGGCCGTTATCATATCGCATCTTTTCCGTGTGCAAATTCATCATTTCCAATATTAGAATTTATGTCAATATGTGTGGGCAAGCGGAGAGATGCGCTCAAGCCTTTTAGATGCACGGAGTAGAAAACATCTCACCCTGTTATGGTGAAAGTTGTGCGTGGCTTTCAGTGTAATGTAATGTTTACGTATGAACGCAGATATTAGGGGTGTCAAAATTAATCGTTTCTTCGGTGCACTGCGATGCAGACGCAGACAATCGGTATCGGTTCAGTAATAATCATAACCGGTTATTACTGATGTCATTTACCTCATATGAGCTCTGTCGCGAGGGAGGCGATCGCGAGTATTTACAGCGCTTTAACTACTTAAAACTCATAAACTGCACAATTTCACTGTGTGTGTTTGCTGGATCAGTCTTTCACTGACATATACAACAAAAGCCGCTATTTCACTGAGATCGAGAGAATGAAAGTACTCCATTTCTCTCTCTCGCCCTCTCTCTCTCACACACACAGTGGCCCATTTGACCTGCTGGCGTGGCTTTTCTTCTCTTCTCGGCTGTTTTACAGCGTTACTTTTGCATACAGAAACGAGCGCATGTCTGCAGAGTTTTCTCCACCGTGTCTATTATACATCAGCTGTGAGATCGCCGCTGCCGCCTGCCGCTTATCAGCATCACTCATCTGTGAAGAGAGCAGCGCGCAAGAGCCAATCGCAACCGTTTTTTTTTTGAGGGTGTGACCAATCAAAGGGGTGTAAGAGAACTAGACAAGGATCAGAAATTGAGCTGGATGTTTATATTTGTTTATATTATTTGCTAAATGCTCGTTTTGTTTAAAGTTACAGTTTATATATCTGTTTGTATTAAATGACAAAATTGTATTACAAATAATATATAAATATAAATATATTTATACATTTAATACAAGAACTGCTGCTGTGAAGAAAATATAAAACTGTGTATGAAAAGCACCGTCAATGCACCGTGATGCACCGAAATATCGAATTGAACCGAATCGATGGCATGATAATCGTAACCGAACCGTGAGACTAGGGTTGTAACGGTATGAATTTTTCACGGTATGATAATCGTCTAAAACAATACCACGGTTTGACGGTTTCGCGGTATACGGTATGTTACAAATGTTACAAAATAATAGAACAGTGAAGCAAATTTGACTTTTTCCAAATAATATATTTTCAGTTACTATAAACAACACCACTTACAATGAACAAATAAAAATAAGAAAATAATAAATAATGTGTCAAAGTCCAAATAAAGTCCAAATAAACATGGTGCAAATCCTCAGTAAAAAATAGATATAAATATTTACTATACTATAAATAGTTACATAACGAAACTAGATTCAATATGGAACATCCTTAGGTTTTATGTGCCAGCATGGATATGGTTGTCTGTGGATATGGATTTGGATATGGTTGTCTGCAATGCAGACAAACAGCTGCATCTTCATTTGCGTCTTTTGAAAACAGCAAGAGCAGCAGTTCGCCTTTGCTGTGTCACTGTTTTGTCATGTTTCTGTGCTGCTGTGCATGCAAAAGTACTTAGTATGAGAATTATTTCATGCAAAACTTTTTTTTTTGCGTTTTATTTAGCCGCGCATAAATGTATGCCTATCTCTCATTCCATGTTGTTCAAAAAGCTTGGTCCACAAACAAAAGCGAAACCTATGCTTATTGGTTGTGATATAGCGAGTTTGAACCAATCTGGGCATGGAGGAGGGACAATGCATCAATGTATCATGTCTGGTTTGTCCGGAGACACAGTGACGAGCGTTTCTTTGTCAAATCAGCGTTGTCAAATTTTGATGACGTAACCGCACTGATTCCGGAGCCTCTGAAAGTCCGCGAATGTTATGTGATACAGCACTGGAAAGCTGAGATTCTCTTCTTTATGCCAATCTTTGAATTGTATGAATCGGATCAGCGGATCAAAAGTTATTAAACATTTAAGAGCAATACTTATTTTTAGCCGCGGGCGGCTGTCTCGGTCTTTAAGGGTTAAAACCGTTGATATGCAATTGTTCATGGTATGATAATCGTGCACGTTCAAATCGTGGTAAACCGTCATACCGGTATATTGTTACAACCCTACGTGAGACTAGTGTAGGTTCACAGCTCTAGCAGATATTAACACCAGTACATTTAAATACTTACCTAATATAGAGCTTAAATTTACATTAGACGTGATAACCCTGAAACCATGATTATTCTTCAGACTATATAATCGTACACCTAACATCTATAATTGTTGCATCCAATAAGTCTTACGCAGTTCAAAACATAACATATGAATGTGTCTCTTCGGCCCTTCATTTGGGATGCTTTTCATGAACTGGTCCCCGTGACTAATTGAATAGCCCTGCTGTAGAGCAAAACAGACGGCAAAATGGGATAATGCAAGTTAGCGTACTCCTGGTTGGAGTTTAAACAGTGGCTGAGACCTGTCACTGAAAACAACCACGTAATTTACTCTTTCAAGGTTTCTTTCTTCCAAGCTTTCCTGAGTTCTGTTGCACGGTTGAGCTTCATTGATTTAACTACAACTGTTTATTAAGTTAAAGGTTTGATGCTGATTTATCAATCCTTTTTAAAGAAGGACATAAAAAGTATTAAAATTATCTTTAGGATTCCTGCATATCCCCTGACATACTATATTAATATTTATCTGCTGTTTACCTTTAATGTAGCACAGGCGGTGTAGTTGACGTTGGGCAGAACCTCCACTGGCTCCTTAAACATGACTCTGAATGTGTTTGCAGACCCGTCACAGCTGAAACCCGTGTCGTTCTGACCCAGAACTGTGTTACTGTCAGTGTGAATGATCTGAAAATAAAACACACAGCGTCACAGTCTGTACAGTTGCTGGAGGAAATCTCAGGACTGCAGTGCTGGAAGGACAACATTTAGAGCATTATGTGGCGTCAAAAATAACAAGCTAGGGTGTCCTTTTTTAAAACTTGCATTGGTTTTAAATTGCTTATGAATTTTGGACAGCCATACCTGTATGTTGACCTGATAGTCTGTAGGTCCGTGTATGGATCCATAAAGCCCAAAGCCCACAATAAATATCCTGCGGCTGACAGAGAACCTGTAAACACAGAGCTTCAGTTCACCCTTTGAGCAGGACAGTATATGCACAGCACACATTACATACTCGTTACAATGCTAATCGATATCATACCATGCCATATTGAGAGTGTTTGTGTATTAACGGTGGTGTATTCTCACCGGATCCGGTCACTGGTCCCGCTGTAGCCCCAGCGACTTTCCACCTGCCCGAAGCGTGTGATGCTGCACTCTTTGCCCCGCAAACAGCAGCGCGGCCTGTCGATAAACTCCACACGTGGCTTAGGGTTCACCGTGAAGTGCAGGAACAGACTCACGACCTCCCTGTCTGTGAGAATGGCTGACTGAGCAGGACCTGAAGGAAACACACAGCACATGTTAATAATGCAGCATCACATTGCTCCAAATAAACATCCTAATGCTGTCTGATTGACAGCTTAGACTTTTAGTCAAGTAAAGGTCAAGTCATTGTTATTTTTCTATAAAGCTTAACAGAAAAAATGAGCATGAAATGAAAATCCATTCATTCATTCATTCATTCATTCATTTTCTGCCGCTTTTCTGGGGCCGGGTCGCGGGGGCAGCAGTCTTAGGAGAGAACCCCAGACTTCCCTCTCCCCAGACACTTCCTCCAGCTCCTCCAGGGGGATCCCGAGGCTTTCCCAGGCCAGCCGAGAGACATAGTCCCTCCAGCGTGTCCTGGGTCTTCCCCGAGGCCGCCTTCCGGTGGGACATGTCTGAAACACCTCCCTAGGTAGGCGTCCAGGAGGCATCAGAAACAGATGCCCGAGCCACCTCAGCTGACTTCACTCAAAGTGGAGGAGCAGCGACTCTACTCCGAGCTCCTCCCAGGTGTCAGAGCTCCTCACCTTATCTATAAGAGTGCGCTCTACCACCCTGTGAAGGAAACTCATTTCGGCTGCTTGTATCCGAGATCTTGTCCTTTCGGTCATGACCCAAAGCTCATGACCATGGGTGAGAGTAGGAACGTAGATTGACCGGTAAATCGAGAGCTTTGCCTTTCAGCTCAGCTCCTTCTTCACCACAACGGACCACATTACTGCTGCCGCTGCACCAATCCACCTGTCAATCTCACACTCCATCCTTCCCTCACTCATGAACAAAACCCCGAGATACTTAAACTCCTCAACCTGGGGTAAGGACTTTCCTCTAACCTGCAGGGGGAGCCGTAAGGCGGCCGATGCATTGCGGAACTAAGGTTAGGACAACGACAACCCGATCGTCAGGCACAGAAACTGGCTCTTGAGACATGGATAAAAATTTATGGCATCTTTATTTATTTTTTATTTTAATAAGGTAAACATAGAAATAAGACTGATTTTATTTGTAGTATGGGCGTCACAGTAGCACTGTTCAAAAGGCTTCTGGAACATTCTCTTGCTGACTGATACGCAAGTGCATCGTCACTTTAATGGGCGGGACTTAGAGAAGGAAGAGAAGCAGGTGTGCTGAGCAGACAAAGAGCCCGAAATGAAATCACTGCAAAGTTAAAGTTATCTGCTTCTCAGCTCACGTTTGCATGCAGATTAACACAACCGATGATGTATATAGTTGTGCGTGCACAGAAAGTAAGTGTATTTGGTTTGATTTATGTAAATGTCTCGTTATTTTAGATCGCGGGTGAAATGCGCCATAGCGACATAACTCAATAGCGCCTAATGGCCGATTTTGAAGTTGTAACTGATAATAGTCGATGATTAAGTTAACTTTCATGTTCAGTATACCTAATGCACGTAATGTTAACACTTTACATGTACAAATGTAATCGTTTGGTCGAGTTATTTACCACTTATACTTGTTGATTTATTATCTCATTGGAAAATGTGCCTCAGCCACGTTTAGTGGTCTATTGGTGCCCTCTTGTGGACAGTCATGGAATTACTGCTCTAATTATTTCCATTCATATGGTGTGCGGTTACTGCAATTTGTATTCATATTTTATAATTATAAGTATTGTTGTTTGATGTTATAATTGTTATTTATATAATTGCTTATGTGAGATTATTTTTGCATTGTTTCAAAAAACCACAACTTATCATCAGTAAATGTTCGACTGAGAAATGGAGTCTGAGTGAATTTCTTATAGATGACAGTAAACAGTTCTGACCGACTGTCTGCAGGGCTTCAGATACACCCGAATCAGTGTTAAATTAAAACCTCAGTTATAAGCACAGTGAGTAGCACGAACACCTCAAACCTCGGCTGGGTCAGTTAATGTTTCTGTGTGGAGTTTGCATGTTGTCCCCCTGTTGGCGTGGGTTTTTACTCCCACAGTCCAAACAGATGCGCTATGGAGGAATTGATGAACTAAATTGGCCGTAGTGTATGTGTGCGAATGCAAGAATGCTTGGGTGTTTCCCAGGGATATAAAATATATAGTGGATAAGTTGGCAGTTCATTCCACTGTGGCAACCCCTTATTAATAAAAGGACTAAGCCGGAAAGAAAAGGAATGAATGGATGGGTAGTATTTTTATATGAACATTTACTGGACAGAAGCAACTGATTCATCTCACTGGACTGAAGGTTTACATGATCACAGAAAAATCAAGTATGAACATTTATTTCCAGGAACCTTTACATTGTCTGTTCCTCATCGGTGGTGTGATCTTTGCAAGGATTATCTCTAAATTATGATTGCATTACTTGGATTGTTTTAAACAACTCTCTACTAGCCGGGCTTCCAGCTAACTCTATCAAGCCTCTTCAGCTGCTCCAGAACGCAGCAGCACGAGTGATCTTTAATGAACCTAAAAGAGCACGTCACTCCGCTGCTCATGCGTTTGGACTGGCTGCCAGTTGCTGCTCGCATCAAATTCAAAGAGGGAAGAAATCATTTTCCCGAACTCTCGCGTTCAATCTGCCCAGTTGGTGGAATGAACTCCCGAACTGCATCAGAACGGCAGAGTCACTCGCTGTCTTCAAGAAACCACTAAAAACTCAACTATTTAGTCTCCACTTCACTTCTTAATCTGCAATTGCCTCTCTGGATATACCACTAACTGTACTCAAAAAAAAAAAAAAAAAAACTAATGCTTTCCTTCTTAGACTTTACAGACCTGAAACTTGCCTACAGCACTTATTCATTGTTGCTCTTATAGTTGTGTAATTTGCTTCCTTGTCCTCATTTGTAAGTCGCTTTGGATAAAAGCATCTGCTAAATGACTAAATGTAAATGTAAAACAACAGATATAAATAAAATGAAAAGATTAGTATATGCCTGAATATTAATAATATATAAATGTTGATTTGAATAGTTTATTAATCATTTACGAACTCATTCTGAATTAACTCCCCAAGTACTCTTAAATACGAATGATTTGTAAACGATGCGACACTAAATTTAGTTAAGAAAAATTAATCAATAACAAAGAATGAAAGCACAATTATTAAGCACATTTGTAATGTGCTTGTAAGTCCAGAATAGAGCATTTGTATGTGCAGTTATGAAGTGCTTACTATCATCTATTGATGTAGAGTTATGCCACGGTCACACTAGTTTATGCATGCCTAATTCTGTTGTACGACGCTGCGAATAGGAGGGGGATTAAACAAGATAATTAGACATTAAAAATAAAAAGATATGAACGACGAAAGAGTGATAAAAGATAAACTATTCACATAAGCTGCATCCCAAATGGCACACTATACACTCATGCACTTTGTACTTATGCACTTACACACTCAACAGGATAGTATATGAATGTAGTGGCGTCCCAAATGATGACAGCACATAATATTTGACTAGATATTCTTTAAGACACTAGTATTCAGCTTAAAGTGACATATAAAGGCTTGACTAGATTAATCAGGGTAAAGTTAGGGTAATTAGGCAAGTCATTGTATAACAGTGATTTGCTCTGGAGACAATCCAACACTAATATTGCTAAAGGGGGCTAATAATATTGAGCTTAAAATGGGTTTAAACAATAAGAAATTGCTTTTATTCTAGCCGAAATAAAACGAATAAGACTTTCTCCAGAAGAAAACATTATAGGAAATACTGTGAACAATTTCCTTGCTCTGTTCAACTTCATTTGGGAAACATTTGAAAAAGAAAACAAAATTCACAGGAGGGTGAATAATTCTGACTTCAACTGTACGTCAAAAGCTGGTTATTTCTGACTGTTATTTCATATGTATGGCTTCACATGTTAAGTGTAAAGGGCACAAGACCTGCAGCGAACTCCTCAATGGTCATGAGAGGGAAGCGGATGAGGCTGAGGGCTTTTCCCAGCACTCGTCTCTTGTTCTCCGGCGTAGGCTGAAGCTGCTGCCGGTGAGCTTCAGCTTCTGCCCAGCGGACCGCTGCTCCGAACAGATGAACCTCTCGCACACCCAGAGTATCTCTCTCCAACACTGCCACCAGCGTATCTGAGACACCGGGAGAAAAAGAGCTGTGTGTCAGGACAAGAAGAGGTAACTAGGACTTCAATAACACAATGAACACGCTTTATCACATATTTGGAAATACTGGCGGATCACACGGTTTCAGACTCGATCGAAATAAGACTATATATATATATATTAGCGCTGTCAAAATTTACGCAATTAACGCAGTTGCAGGTTTTTTACTTCCTGTTGTGGTGGACGTGTGTTCAACATGCAATAAATGTGGATAAGACCAAGGAAGCACTTTTTGAAGGCAAGTTCCAGTATAAAACAATTAGTTGCATCACAGGTTATCCAGAGTTTCATGCAATTTCGGGTGTTTCATTTTTAACTTTCGACATCTGTTGTAAGTTGATACCGCATGGCGAACAGAAAGAAAATCCTCCGCATTTCATGACTCGGTGTTCCTTTAAGGTAAGGTTCCTTTTAAGGCTACACGGTAGAATTTTAATAAGAGTATAATCTTAATCATATTAAAATCGGAGTATTGGTGTCTTATGTAAATGTACTCAGAACGTCTGGTGAAGTCGCGAGCTGTCAAAGACAGGGCATTACTCTGCCTTTCAGCATGAGCCCTCCAAGTTTAGCGTGTTTCCTCATTAAACGCAACGAAAGCGTATGCTTCGCGTTGTTGTGTCAGAATCCTTGTGAAATACAGTAATACTGTAGGACGCTTAGTTTAAGCAAATTTGATGAACGTGATCATGCGTGTTGAATCTGAGGGGAGTCGCTCCAGTATGGAAGGCCGTTGGGGCCAAACGTCTGCAGCGCGTTGTGTGTGTGTCTGTGTCAGGCCCGTTGAGGGGTGTCAGGGGTGGAGTGAGCGACGTATCTGAGTAGGGGTGAGAGGGGTGTGCAATGTATTTAACGACCGGTTTGCAAGAAATTATCATTCATTTGCGGGCATTTGGGAGTCTCTGTGCACTTGCGGGATACTCCTAGTCTTAGCAACTGGATGAATGTAAAGGAGGATTAAGCTAAATTGTTTCTACTCTATAATTAATGTTCTCAACTCACAGCAATAAAACTTTACAATGAGTGCAACAGTTTGTATTCTATAGTTTGTTATTATAATTTTCCGTTTTCCACATCTGCAATTCCTGTATTTTGGCATTTTTTTGCAGTCCACTTAAGCCTGGTTTATACTTCTGCGTCAAGTGACCGGAGCAACTCACGGCGCAGGCAACGCGCGCAGCTGTGCATTTATACTTCTGCGCGCTGTCTCCGTTGGTCTGCATTAACACTTCCGAAACGCTAGTGGGCAGTGAGGTGTAAATGTTCCTCTGTGTTGAGTTTCTTCGCTTCTGTTTTGCTATTCTGAACACTTCCTGGATGTACAAGTGACTCAAACTCGCTCATTTTGAGGCAGGAACCGGCGGACGTGCAACAACTTTAACCATGAGGTAAACACAGAACAAAACTTTCCATCCGGAGCTCCTTCACGGGACTCCACACTTGTAAACAATCGTTTGTGCCATTCGCGTGGCTCTCGGTCCCGCCCAGACTCGTCGGCGCTAGCAAGCCGACCAATCACAGAGCTTGCGCTACGCGTTGTTGCGACGTGTAGTTACAATTTTTGAGAGGTGCACGTCAGCGACGGCGATGGCCACGGCGAAGGGCTATGCGTCAGCGCCGTAGCATACGCCGGTGTTTGACGCAGAAGTATAAATCAGCCTTTAGAATCCAACATGGAAATCAATGTTTTCTTTATTGGCATTGATTGTTTTGAAATTTAAATGTCATTAACATGCCTGTGTTTTAATTTCTTTAATAAATATGGCTGTCAAGCCAGGATCTTGATGGTTTATTGTGGGTTTGTTGTTTACATGAAGAAATCTGTGTTACAAGGTAAACAAAAATTCTATTAAACAATTATATTTTGAATTTTATTATTTTTGGTCTAGCGTTTACATTAATTTTACATTTAAATAGCTAAAATGACAAGTTTCAGTATTTTAAATGTGATTAATTGCGATAAATTTTTTTAAAAAGGTGCGATTAATTAGTTATTTTTTTTAATCGATTGACAGCACTAATATATATATATTTAGGGCTGGACGATATGGCAAAAATTTATATCAATATATATAAAATTGAAGAAGCAAAAGTAGCATGAAGTCAAATATAAAAGCAACCTAAAGCAATATAAATGATTGCCTTGAGTGTGAGATGTATTAACGCTCATTCAGGAGTTTCGGACTTGGACTGATCGGCAGGTTTGTAATACGGTACCGTGGCTCTGAATTGGTGATACAGTACCCAGATCAATATCAGTGAATCCTTCTGCAGCCAGAGCGTCTCCTGTGTTTTTATCGATGTTCTCCAGACACAGACTGGCCAACTGCGGCTCATCAAACAGCCTCGCCTGCAACCAAACAGCAGAGTTAGCATATTAGGATCATGCTAAAACAGAAACATCCATCATGCACATATTATCTGGGTGAAAAAAAAAAAAACTGTTGCGAGATGACAGCATTTCCATTAACCATTGTTAAGTGACTAAACAAAAGCAATAAAGACTGATATTAGTTTTAATCACATTGCAGTATTATTTTTCACCAAAGATGTATACGTGTTATAAAAGCAAAGATTCCATTGCAGTTTTGTGAAATTGTACTTTGTTGAATTGCCTGAAAAATTGCCCTATGCAAGCTAGTGTTGTCATGATACTGGAATTCGATACCAATCGGTACTGGATTTTTAAAAACTGCATCTTTCATTTCCCACTAACATTTGAGCGCTGTTTATCACGTTCTTAAACAGCGCTGATTTCCTATTGTGTTCATTTGCTCAACAGAAATGACTGTGATTGGCTGGGAAGGTCATCAGTCACCGCTCACCACTGTTAACTAAGAGTTAACACAGATAAACGGACACTGGAGTGTTTTAAAGCCGCGAAGATCAGTCGATTCATCAGCGGATCGCTCGTATGTCAGCTTATAAACAGACCAGCTGATCTTTGCAGCTTTGAAACGTTCCAGTGTTCCTGTATCTTTGGTTACACTCACTAAACAGCGGTGAGTTTTATAATTGTATATAATTTTTAATTTGTACAGCGTGCATTACAAAAACCATGGCGTTATTGACCAAAACTTGTCCTCTCACAATAAGACATCACAAAAAACTCATATCGCAGTCAATGTGCGATTATGCTGGGCTATTCACAACAGACGCAAAGCACCTCGTCATGTGCTCTTAGTTTACTCTAGTGCACATTTTTAGTTTAGTTAACTTATTTGAACGATAGATGCAATTACGGCGAATGTCACACATTTGCGGCAAATGCATCTCAAATTACATGCAAAGCCGCAACAATTGGCCTCTATTAATATGTTTGCATTGACTTTGTTTCTAATTTACTCACCTGAATAACCAATTACACATTTGACAAGTACTAAAACAAATGGAAAATTAAAAGTAGATATTGTTAGGAATAAGGCTGCACAAAATATGGAGAAATGATCGCAATAAACGTATAAGAAATATACATATTTATGTAGTGCAGTAAATTAAAGGGTCACGAAGCACCAAAACACATTTTTTAAACTGCTGACAGTCGTATATGTGTCCCACACTGCTAAAACACTATTAGGACACATATATCTCACTAAAAAGTGAAAATTGGTAGTTTTTGCGTTATTTCGAGCAAATTTGTACTTCAGGTTTGAAACAAATTTTTGAAGCTGCGTCACGGCCATGAGATCTTAGTGTGTGTTCCAGCGTGTAGACTGGACGTCTGTACCTGGTAGTACCGTATTACATCTCCCAGTGTGCTGCATTAATGCATGAGTAAGGCTTGGTTCAAACCAATCAGCGCGCTCTATTGTGCAACTTCATTAATATTCATTACTGACACAGTGTTCAGACAGCAGAGAGACGTCACATTGTGTTGGCAAAACAAGCGTGCAGTGTTGCTTTTATAGTTTGCTGCAGTGAAGGTTTTGTTTTCATTTTCTTTCTATGAGAGCGCTGCTGGACTCACGTGTGGATCAGTGCACGAAACGCTCAACAACAATATGTGTCTCAGGAACATTGTTTACCCGAGAGCTTTTCTCATCTGGAAATGGTGAGATCCGGATTTCCTGCTCGTCTCCTCTTTAAAAGACGCGGCTCTAGTTGCTGGTGATTGTCCTGTCTCTACAGATTTGGTAAGTGAGCGACCAGTGCTCTTTGTTTATTCAGTTTGTTCGTATCGAACTATTACACCGAGTGTAAACATGTTAGCAGCACAACCAAACTTTAACCTCGTGTAGGGTTTTCACCACATTTTGTGACCGGAATAACACACACGGCTTTCTGACGGTACCTGCCAAATGCATCTAAGTTACAGAGAAATGCTGAGGTTTTTTTCTCTCATTCGTTGTGCAATCTCAAGCATTGCATGAAAAATACACGCTTACAGCAGTTCCTCGAATCAAATATATCGTTTTTCACGAGAGGCATGAATGAAATTCCTGAATGAAAGAGCCAAACTGCAGTTAAAGTCCAACATTTAATAATTTGTCAAACAATTCGACTACTCATGTCCATGTAAACACAGTTACTTTCTCCCCTGTGTGTGTGTGTGTGTGTGTGTGTTTTGACTCTGAAACTCAGCGCGTGCCCAAATCGACACTCCCGTATCATCCCTCTTTTGCTCCTCCGACACTCCCCCCTAAACAGAGCTGGACACGCCCACTTTTCTGACTTTTTCCAAAGTAGAGGTGTGAAAACACCACCTAGCACAACAAAAGGGTACCAAAAGGTAGAGCTAGACATGCAGCTGAACGCTATTGGCTTACAGAGATTTGTTACTCACCTATGCAACAAGCCAGGAGAATGAAAACAAAATAAAAACCATTCTTAAATAAACAGCCGAGACATTACACCGTAATAACATATGCTTATAATAATGAGCCATGGTCGACCCGAGCTCAAACAAACCTGGTCACCGTCTTGATGAACAGCCACAAAGCCAAGTAGAACAGGATCTACCCGGTACACTGTTTACAAGGCCGTCTAAAGTACGAGTAGTTTCACTTTCTTGCCAAGCTCACTGCGCGTCTATATCTGAAATAACGAACTTCTTGAGCTGATGATAATAGCGTGCACGTTATTATTGAAGTGCTTCTGACATCCGAACCTTTCAGAAACAGACAAACGTGAGCGTGAAGTGCAAAATAACAAAGGAGAAGCCAGACAAAACAAAGGAGCAAATGATTCTTTCAGCAACCTAAAACATGCACAAACTGCCAAGTTGAACTATTATCATCGCCTTCAGGACTGTGATGAACTCTGGATGACAGAATGACTCTCTAACAGAGGCTACATGTGCTGCTGAAGATTACAGACACAGATGAGAGGTCTGCTCTGACTGTGGGCTTCATGATGCGTGCTGTTTTTGAACCTAAATAAGGACTAAATGTCTGCTGCGTGTAGTTTTTCTGTAGTTGGTAACATATCGGAGACTGTAAGGGTCTGTGTGTGCTCATATATGTTGCATTTATTTATTTATGTAATCGCAGACTATCATAGATCTGCAGTTATAATCAAATCCTGCTCATACAAGGTTTAGTAATGAAGATTTATACACAGGTATTTATGTGTATTCAGCATCTGTTTCATGAGAAGTGCTTATTGTATAGGTGAACGACCTGTACAGCTTTATTTTGACATTTCCTTAAGTGAGAATGACGTCGACTGCAACTTCTTGTTGTACACCACGCCCACCATTGGTACTCTTTTGGTAGTGGAAATGCAAGCCTGGTAAAGGTGACCTATTCTGTACTGTACCACTCAGTGGAAACCATTAGTGAACCCAGAGCTGAAAATAAACATGAATGCTGGGAGACGAGAGAGGAAAATGAAAGCAGGCAATAAGAATCAGAACTTTTTCAGTAAGGTTTTCAGTCATTTGTGCTGTTTTAAAGGGCCATGAAACCCCCTCGTTTCAGCAGGGTGTTTTCACACCTCTACTTTGGAAAAAGTCAGAAAAGTGGGCGTGTCCAGCTGTTTAGGGGGGAGTGTCGGAGGAAGAAAAGAGGCTTGGTGTGGGAGTGTCTATTTGGGCGCGCTGACTTTCAGAGTCAAAACACACACACACACACACACACACAAACACACACACACACACACACACACACACACACACACACACACACACACACACACACACACAGGGGACAAAGTGACTGTGTTTACATGGACATCTGTAGTCGAATTATTTGCCAAATTATTAAATGGTGGACTTTAACTGCAGTTTGACTCTTTCATTCAGGGAATTCATTCATGTCCCTCGCGACAAACGAGATATTTGATTCGAGGAACTGCTGTAAGCGTGTATTTTTCATGCAATGTTTGATACCGCACGGCGCTGGCGTTTGCAGATGAGAACAGCTCTCAGGTAAACAATGTTCCTCCTTAGACACGTAAGTTATTGTTGTCGCGCGTCGCGTACACTGTTAATCCACACGTGACTCCAGCTGAGCTCTCACAGAGAGAAAATGAAAACAAAACTTAACTGCAGCAAACTATAAAAGCAACACTTCACGCTTGTTTTGCCAACACAACGTGGCGTCTCTGCCGTCTAAACACTGTGACAGTAATGAATATTAATGAAGTTGCACAATAGAGCGCGCTGATTGGTTTGAACCAAGCTTTACTCATGCATTAATGCATCACACTGTAAGACGTAATAAGACACACTCTGGCACAGACGTTCAGTCTGCACGCTGGAATACACACTATTATGTCATGACCGTGACGCAGCTTCAAAAATTCGTTTCAAACCGGAAGTACGAATTTTCTTGAAATAACGCAAAAACAACCAATTTACACTTTTTAGTGAAATATAGGTGTCCTAATAGTGTTTTTAGCAGTGTGGGACACATATACCACTGTCAACAGCTCAACACATGTGTTTTGGTGTTTCGTGACCCTTTAAAGCCTAGCTTTTGTAATTAATTAGATTTAATTAGCTCAAAAAATATCTATTACCTTTTTATTTTTGTATGATCATTACATAAATAAAAGTTGTTGTTTTTTTAATTGCTGATGAAATAAAAGGTTTTAAAGTACGTTTTATTGTAATAAACATCATTATAGCAACACTTCATCAAATATTTTCCCAGTATCATGCAGCCCAAGTGTGAACCCAGCATTATTATTCAACAACAAAATGGACGCATTTCCATTAGCTGTAATTTTAATTCACAATTTCAATGGGGTATATGCTGAAGCATGCTAATAGGACTTTTAATTTGCCAGTAACCTGGGTTTAGTGTTTCCGGTGAACTGTATGCCAATGCAAAATCAGTGCGTTTAAGGTCTGTTTTCTTTAAAAATCAGCGATCTCCACTAGCTGAGTGGTATCCGATATAAAGTGGGTCTCAGATTGTGCAAGAAGCACTGCATTAAATTACATTCCCCCGCCATGTCTTTATAATATGAGCATTTATTTTACCCCAGTATATTTATGAAGCTTCTGCGTTAGCCTGCTGAGTCTGACAGGTGTGTGCGAGTAAACGGCTTTTGTCTCGTTTTACGCTTGAGCAACTAAATAAATGCCAAAGTCTGTTTAACTGAATGTGTTTTAATTACATTACAACATTAATGCTGTAAAAGCAACCATATAAAATGGAAAAAAACTCACAATAACAGGTCACCGGAGGTTTATCAGTATGGGAAACACACCAGCTCACTAGGCATATACCCCATTTGCACAAAATGAAGGGTAATAAATACATGCTTAACAAAACATACTTGTGTAAGCAGCATGAACGCATTATCCGCTCGTAGGTTCTTCTTCAGAAACTCCACACAGTGTGCCTCTAGAGCCGGAACAGCGTATTTTTTAGCCGTGTAGAGAGTCGTCATCACTGTCTCGGGTCCGATATGAACTTCATCAGAGTACAGGAATCTGAGGAGAAACAAGATCTGCATATTTCTGGAAAGTGTAACGCATGCGTGCCGAAAAGGAAATAAGATGTCATACTTAAGCAATGAAAGGAATGCAGCAGGTTCTACATCCGGGAGCTCGATCTCTGTGGACGTGGTGGCCATGCCTCCATTGAACATGGCATCAAATACTGCACTGCCAACCGCCAGAACAAACCTGCAACAGAGAACATTAGATTTTAGATATTTAGAATACTTTTTAAGTACAAGAAATAATGCATTTATAATATTTGTATTCAATAAATACTATTTTAATAGGGTATATGCCGAAGCATGCTAATAGGACTTTTAATTTGCCAGTAACCTGGGTTAACTGATTCCGGTGAACTGAATGCCACTGCAAAATTAGTGCGTTTAAGATATGGTTTCTTTAAAAATCTCCACTGCCTGAGTGATATCTGATATAAAGTGGGTCTCAGATTGTGCAAGAAGCACTGCATTAAATTACATTTCCCCCATGCATGTCTTTATGAGCATTTATTTTGCCTCAGTATATTCAATGGAGCTTCTGCACTAACCTGTGGATTCTGACAGGTGTGTGCGAGTAAACAGCTTTTTGTCTAGTTTTACGCTTGAGCAACTAAATGAATGCCAAAGTCTGTTTAACTGAATGTATTTTAATTACATTACAACATCCATGCTGTAAAAGGAACCATGTAAAATGGAAAAAACTCACAATAGCAGGTCACCGGACGATTATCAGTATAGGAACAACACTGGCTCGGCATATACCCTATTGCAAATAAGCATTGAATTGTTATCTTTTTAATAAATGCAAGTTAAAAATGTAAACGTAATTTAATGATAATAACAAAACCAGAAAGAGAAAATCTAAAGAAAACGAGAACATGTCAGCTAATGAAGTAAAAAACAGGACATTTTTTAAATGCATAATAGTATATACTAATAAAAATTCATTATAAAATCAGATGAAAAAATAATATAACCATGTCAGCTAATAAAGTAAAAAGCAACAACAATGGGATGAATTTATAGAGTAATTTTAATTATTTACATTAAAGTTTTAACGTTTAAGACGTGCATAAAATGAGACATTTGTTTTAGTAATTATATGACAAATAATTATAATTACCATAATAAATTCAACTGTAACAAACAAAACATTTAATAAATTTCATTACAAAACTCTCTATAATATTTACACTATAACAGTATTTGTATACTTTTGCCTTTCAAATTAATATCTTAACTTGATTTCTAGTTTAGTAATTACACAAAAACGTAGGTAGTAAATAAATAAATAACTGAACACCACACACTTTGTTTTTATAAAATACCAATGTTATTGGCTCTCCTGTGTCACGTGACCAGGCGCGTGCGTGTTATGTTTGATTGCCAGCTGAATTTTTTTTAGCAAAAGAAGTTGTCAATCTTAATCCTTTGGTCAAAAAAAGCCATAAAATGACTTAGTAAAATATTGTAGGAGACAGTGTTATGATAGATAATGCCGTTTATAAAACTCGACAGCAACAGTCCCATCCAAATTTGTTATTATGCTGGAAAGTGCGCATGAACATCCCGCGAAACATTTCCTTTTGTGTTTCACGGATAAACAGCCAGTATGCAGTTCGGGAGGATACGAAGGTGAGTACATAAGATTTAATTTAACTTTCTGCCACAAAGAGATTGAGGTAACGTTAAAGTTGGTTTAATAATCGCACATTCATTCATTTTTGAACAGCGACAACTTTGCCATGGTCCCCTAACTTAGATTGTTTACACCCCTACTTTGAATATTAGGACTGAAATCGTATGCAAGTGTGACTTAAGAACAGCATTAGCACTATTTAATTGACTGTGAACAATGCTGTACGTTGATAGTCTGCTAATATGTTTCACTATTTAGAATTCGCAAACAACACATTTCTGAAATGATATTAGCGTTAGTAAGCGGAAAGTCTGAAGGTGCGAAAATAAAACCAACTTTAGCCCTTTAGCAATGAGTGTATTAAAAGAGTCACCTGTGCGCAGGTATCCGCTGGACTCCCATTCCTTTACCCACTAGAAAGTGAACGTCACTCAGTACTTCATTATTGAACAGAAACGCAAATCTCTCTTTCACGGTGCTTTTCGTCGCCTGCCAGTTATAAACAGGCTCCCGGTACACAAGCACGGCGGCAGCGGCTGGTGGAGCGGACAGGGCTGAGTGTGTGGCGGCCGCCGGTGTCATCGCTGCGTTAGACGGGCTCCCTGTCATGTTCGAGGCGGCCGGAGCCAGCGGGCCCACCACCGCCGCGGCAGCCGGGACAGCGTTCATCAAGTTCGGCGGAAGTCCCGACGCGACACCGGGGCTTTCAAGGGCCTGAGGCCCCGGTTGAGGATTTGAGCGTCTCGTTACCCCCTGAGAGCCTCCACCGCCCCCGACCGATCCTCCGTGACTCGCCGCCAATGCGAAAGGGCTGTTGCTCGGTTGACTGTTACCCAAAGGTCCGGGCACCGAGAAATTTAAACACGGAACCCGACCGCTATTGTCTCCTGTAGCCATCTTGGACCGAGGCGCGCACCCGCTGAATGAGTAAACAAATCGCGCGCACTGTCAACATCCGGTCCGAAGGGCACATGTGTGGAGTTTTATGTCAGATTTATTATTAATAAAATAGTAATAACTAATTGAATTTTGTATTTATATTATATATATATATTGTTTAGTTTTTATTTATAATTTAAATAAGTTTTTTTACATCTAAACACAACAGAGGTATAATGTAATGTTAATGAAATTATCTATAAATTAAGGAAAACATGCACATATGCGCTACATTAGTTATATTCAGAATAGCACACACTGTTATTATTATTTCAGCAGTACATTTTATCTGATGGTTTTGTACATAAACGCCTGTGGTGTTAAAACACCACAAACTGTCTCATTATGAAAAATAAAACTGATAAACAATTTCCATAACTCGGCGAGGTTTGTAATTGTCCTGCAGAGTGTTCAGAGCACAGTCATTATAATGTAGGAGATGGAGTAATCCAGAAATCCTTTGTGTCTCCCTCATAAAAGCACATCTTCGTTGTACCACGAAACAACTGAAGGCTATGCTAAAGGATGATGGATAACATGAATAAATGGTCTGTTGTCTTATATCCACTGTTTACCTTGCTCACTGTCCGTATTGTGTGTCCGTGTATTCATGAAAGTGACAGAATAAAAAGATATACAGATGATGAATGCTCGTGAACGCGACGACGCCCCCGAGCGGACGTCAGGAGGAGCGCGCCAATGACGTCACACCTTCACAGCTGCCGCAGATGCGGCGTTTCTGCGTGAAAAAAAGCCAAGGCGTGAAGCTGGAGTCCGTATAATCACTTTGAGCCTTTGCAAATGCAGTTAGAGAAGGAAACTGCCCAGATATATCCACACAAAGTGCTGCTCCTACATTTCACGAGCTTCCAGTAAAACTCCACACAGAAACGCCAACTGACCCAGCCGAGGCTCAAACCAGCGACCTTCTCGCCATTAATATACCATTGTTCATATAATTCAAATTAATTAATTAATTTTGCTTCGGCTTAGTCTCCTTATTCATCAGGAGTCACCACAGTGGAATGAATCGCCAACTTATCCAGCATATGTTTTACACAGCAGATGCCCTTCCAACTGCAACCCAGTACTGGGAAACAGTATACTCACTCATTCACACACATACACTTATAAGTGTATGTGTGAATGAGTATGGGTGTTTCCCAGTACTGTGTATATACTGTGTATGTATGTATGTATGTATGTATATATATATATATATATATATATATATATATATATATATACATATATATATATATATATATATATATATATATATATACATACACACACACTGGGACCTATTTAGTTCATTAATTAAAAAGAAATAAGGGTAATGCTTTCAAATACTGGTCTTTTAGTTCAGGCCCAAAGCCAGGAGTGGGTTCAGGTGGTTCGAAGAAGCTCATTTGTCCCATTTTTGACTGCCATACCATCATTCATTCATTCATTCATTCATTCATTTTCTTTTCGGCTCGGTCCCTTTATTAATCTGGGGTCTCCACAGCGGAATGAACCGCCAACTTATCCAGCATATGTTTTATGCAGTGGATGCCCTTCAGGCTGCAACCCATAACTGGGAAACACCCATACAAACTTGCTATGTCATCATAAATTGTGAAATTTATAGATAGAAAAAGGCTTTAGTACATTTTTTAATTATTCCAGTGGCCAAAATCTGACTGGGCAAAGTTAAATGAGCTGGCCGGTTTTTATTTGCCCATAGGCTACAGTTTTTATTTCAAATCAAGTTTCACCAGATTCCTTTTTTATGATAAATGATAATAAATTTGTATTTTCACAAATAAGTATGTTTTCATATTTCTTTATTCGTTTCTTTAATGCCCATCTCATAATAATATTTCTAAAACTGGATTAATTTACAGATTAGATGCAAATTTGTAAATAAATACTTCTTAATAAAATAATATAGTGAGCACTTTGCGTAAATTGTCGGAAATATTTTTGATGCATCAAAAAAGTGTAGTTTTGATCACCATCTGACAAGCTGATCCAGCAAAGATTAGTGCTTAAAATGTCACTAAAATGCATAACTGAATTGGGAAAAAGGTGAATTACTGCAAAAACGGTCCACTTTTTCAGAAAAAAAGAACTACCCTTTTCAATACATTTATTACGTTTTTTATTCATGTTATGTTACATTACCTTACGTTAACATAAAATAACGTTACGTTGTGTTATGTCATGTTACGTTATGGTATGTTACGCTCCGTTGCATTACGTTGTGTTATGTTTTGTTATGGTATGTTACGTTGCACTATGTTATGTCATGTTATGTTATGTTACATTACGTTGCGTTATGTTATTTTATGTCATGTTATGTTATGTTATGTTACGTTACATTATGTTGCGTTATGTTATGTTATTTTATGTTATGTTATTTTATGTTATGCTACGTTGTGTTATGTTATGTTGTTACGTTACATTACGTTGCGTTATGTTATTTTATGTTATGTTATTTTATGTTATGTTATGTTATGCTATGTTATGCTATGTTATGTTATGTTATATTTTGTTATGTTATGCTATGTTATGCTATGCTATGTTATGTTATGCTATGTTATGTTATGCTATGTTATGTTATGTTATGCTATGCTATGTTATGCTATGTTATGTTATGCTATGTTATGCTATGTTATGTTTTGTTATGCTATGTTATGTTATGCTAAGCTATGCTATTTTAATGCTATGCTATGCTATGTTATTTTATACTATGTTATGCTATGCTATGTTATGTTATGTTATGTTTTGTTATGTTATGTTATGCTATGCTATGTTTTGTTATGTTATGCTATGCTATGCTATGTTATGTTTTGTTATGTTATGCTATGCTATGCTATGCCATGTTATGTTATGCTATGCTATGTTTTGTTATGCTATGCTATGCTATGTTATGTTATGCTATGTTATGTTTTGTTATGTTATGCTATGCTATGCTATGCTATGTTTTGTTATGCTATGCTATGCTATGCTATGCTATGTTATGCTATGCTATGTTATGTTATGCTATGTTATGCTATGTTATGCTATGTTATGCTATGTTATGTTATGCTATGTTATGCTATGCTATGCTATGTTATGTTTTGTTATGTTATGTTATGCTATGCTATGTTTTGTTATGTTATGCTATGCTATGCTATGTTATGTTTTGTTATGTTATGTTATGCTATGTTATGTTATGCTATGCTATGTTTTGTTATGCTATGCTATGCTATGCTATGTTATGTTATGCTATGTTATGCTATGTTATGTTATGCTATGTTATGTTATGTTATGTTATGCTATGTTATGTTATGCTATGTTATGCTATGTTATGTTATGCTATGTTATGTTATGCTTTGTTATGCTATGTTATGTTTTGTTATGTTATGTTATGTTATGCTATGCTATGTTTTGTTATGTTATGCTATGTTATGCTATGTTATGCTATGTTATGTTATGTTACGTTATGTTATGTTACGTAAGGTAATGTTACGTTATGTTATGTTACGTAATGTTATATTACGTAATGTTATGTTACGTTATGTTATGTTACGCTATGTTATGTTACGTTATGTTATGTTACGTTATGTTAAGTTGCGTTATGTTACGTTGTGTTACGTTACATTACGTTATGTTATGTTAACTCACTGTGAATAACTAACGTAAACAAGCACAACTTTGGATTTTAGTAATGCATTAGTTATTGTTGTATTATGGTTAATAAATGCTGCAGAATAATATTAATGTTAGTAAGTACGTGGACCAAGTGTTGCCTAAAAAAGATATTTTTCAGAAGAAAAAATGATAGTAAAAAAATATTGTGAAGCACCACTTGGGAAATAATTTAAAAGATAAAAAATTCACAGTAGCCTATAGGGTTAATCATTTTAATGTCAGCTGTAAATTTGTAGTCTGCTCAGGCCATCAGGCAGGAGTTACAGAAGCCTGAGGAGCAAATCAGTGTGGTTTCGTGATAGTTTTTATCCTGTCATTATAAGGCTTTTGAATAATACCATTTCTTAAACCCTATTGATAGCTAGTGTGAAATAATAAATCAATAAATAGTTAAACTAGCATAAGTTGTTACTATTACAACTATTATAACAAATGGTGAAATAGGTAGGCTATTTAAGCATCAAGTTATTCTCTTCAGAGATTTTTTAAATTATATCTGTTATAACTATATTTTTTAAATATATTTTGAAACAAAAAAGCTTATTTATTATGTTAGGATGTTATAGTGTTTGTACAGGGATGTTTTTTATGTTTTGTTGGGTCTGTTGTAACGTAATTTCGTTCTGCATTACAATTTTATTGTGGTGTTTTGAATGACAAAATAAAGAAACTGAGCTGAAATTTGATATTAATCAGTGAAGACGTTTTCTTGTACACTGGAAAAAATGCTTTTTGTTCCAACTACTCATTTAAAATGAGCTCAATCAACACAGATCTTGAGATTTTTTGGGACAGCTTAATAGTTTTATGTTCAGTCCACTTACAAAAAAAAAACATTAAGGATTTGCGTGGAATCCAGCATTTTTTACAGCGTGTATCTGGCATGTTCAGCTGGGTTTAATCAAAGACTTGTGTAAACTGTCCAGCCTCTGCTGTTATGTAATGTAATTTCAGCACGTAGGCGCAGCTCTGCATGCGGATGTGCGGGGGTCCATTCCGGTTGTTGCTAGAAGGGATACAGCTGCGGCCGGATGTTAACAAGAATTATTTAAACAATTTATTATATTATCTTTTAAATAGTTTTTTATAAACATCTACCTCCACCCAACCCATCACATTATTGTAAAAACCCTCATTACACTGAGTAATGTTTATATAATTAATTAAATTACCCATTTAAATGTACATTATTAACGTCTACCCCCACCTTCACCCCAAACCTACGCCTCACAGTAATGTAAAACGGTAAATATGCGGAGTATTATTAATATTTTTGGTTAAATTTCCAATGAATTGTACTTTAGTAACGTCTACCAACCCCAACCCTAAACACAACTATCACAGTAATGTAAAAACAGTAGAGTAATATTCATATTATTTATTCAATTATACATTAAGTTGTGTTTTGTTAACGTCTACCCCACCCTAGCCTCATTACAGTAATGTAAAACAGTAATTACACCGAATAATATTTATATTATTTATTAAAAGACCCATTAAATTGTAATTTATTAACGTCTACCCCAACCTTAATCCCCACCATCTGTAATGTTGAAATATGAATTATTGTTGTAGAGTTTCACAAAAATGATGCTATATTGATGTGAGTATCCGCAGCTGTATCCCATCTGGACCTTACCAGAGGGTGTTTCCCGCGTGTGCGGAGAAACTCCCGCGCTTTCTGTGACGTGTGACGCCCGTCTGATTCTCATCAACGTGACGTCACTTCGCGAGCTGTCCGCGGTGCTGAAGCAAGATGGCAGTGCGCTAGAGGCGACCAACTGATGGACTAAAAGTGCTTTACCCGGACATTATCTGTTCATTGAGCGGTTTGTGCGTTTATTTGAGCGATTCTGAAGCCATGGCTGTGTTTTGAGTGGAAAACGGCTGAATTAAATCACAGCACGTATAACGGACCGTCCCGTTCCGGAGGTCGACGCGATGTCTCTGCTCTGCGTCGGTGGTGAGTAATTATATTTATTATTAAATACAGTCTTATATTGTCATTTATTCATATAGGATGTTATCTGATTGATAAATCCTGTCTTCATACAGACACCAGTACAAAAAGTAGCCTGTAGGACTATTTAGTAGTAGCTTGTGATTCAATACAGTAGTCATATACTAACGTTATACTTAATATAATGCTGTGGGGTTTACATTACACGTTTGTTTTTTTATTTATTATAAACGATTCTTTAATGTATCATACACGTAAATAACATGTTGTAGACATCTTTGAGTCATGGTATCCTTCATTTAAAAGTACCACTGGACATGGATATGTACTGGGACACTCGTATATCATGTTATTTACATGATATTTCATAAATCACGCAGTGCTATTGTTATATATCAGGGGGTTTTGACAAAATACTGATATTAAAAATAATTTCTTAACTCTTCTGAAGTAAAAAAATTACAGTGTTGTATAAAAATGAATATAAAGAAATATGAATATTAATAATAACTAATATGAATAATATTATATTAATATAAACATGTCTGGAAAACATGGAGCCTTTATTTTTTGACCAATTGTTATTTATTTATTTATTTATTTTGGTCTCAATTATAAATTACATGCAGAGTTTTATTCAAATTTTGATTAAATTACCAATAAATTGTATTTTACCATCTACCAACCCCAGCCCTAAACCCAAACATCACAGTATAAACGATTGTTTTATGTATTATAGAGGTTGTAGACATCTTTGAGTCATGATATCCTTCATTTAAAAGTACCGCTGGACATGGATATGCACTGTAACATTAATATATCACATTATTTACATGATATTTCAATTGATATTTCATAAATCACACAATTTTGTTATATATCAGGGTTATTCGACAAAATACTGATTTCTTAACTCTTCCGAAGTTAGAAATTACTGTGTTGTATGAAAATTGATATAAAGAAACATTAATATTAATATTAACAATATTATATTTTTATATAAACATGTCTGGAAAAACATGGAGCCTTTGTTTTTTTGACCAGTTGTTATTTTTTGGTCTAAATTACAAATTATATGCAGAGTTTTATTCAAATTTTGATTAAATTACCAATAAATTGTATTTTAACATCTACCAACCCCAACCCTAAACCCAACCATCACAGTATAAACGATTGTTTTATGTATTATAGAGGTTGTAGACATCTTTGAGTCATGATATCCTTCATTTAAAAGTACCGCTGGACATGGATATGCACTGTAACATTAATATATCACGTTATTTACATGATATTTCATAAATCACACAAAGCTTTTGTTATATATCAGGGTTATTCGACAAAATGCTGATTTCTTAACTCTTCTGAAGTTAAAAATTACTGTGTTGTATGAAAATTTATATAAAGAAACATTAATATTAATAATACTTAATATAAATATTACTATATTATTATATAAACATGTCTGGAAAAACATGATGCCCTAGTTTTTTGATCAGTTGTTATTTTTTGGTCTAAATTACAAATTATATGCAAAGTTTTATTCAAGTTTTTTTATTAAATTAACGGTAAATTGTATTTTAACGTCTGCCAACCCCAACTCTAAACCCAGCCATTACAGTATAAACGATTGTTTTATGTATTATAGAGGTTGTAGACATCTTTGAGTCATGATATCCTTCATTTAAAAGTACCACAGGACATGGATATGCACTGTAACATTAATATATCATGTTATTTACATCACAGTTCAATGGATATTTCATAAATCACGCAGTGCTATTGTCATTAATGTACACAAATGTGGCAGTGTTTTCTTTTACGGGGATAATTTCCCAAAGTTGCTCATGTTTGACACATCTTTTCATCGGTTTGGTGTGTTTTATGAGACATGTTAGTGTGTTTTCTCTTAAAAACTCACTATTTATACATTTATGAATGTCTTTCTTTTGTTGAACACAAAACAAGATACTTAGAAGAATGTTGGGGGGGGGGGGGGGGGGGAAGCAGCCAATGACGTCCATATCAGATCATAGAGGCTGTTTTCCCCCATCATTCTTCAAAATATCTTCCTTTTCAACAAGTAGAGGATGAGTAAATTCTGACAGAACTTTAATTTTTTGGGTGAGCTGTCACGTGGCACGGTTGCTCAGTGGTCTTTAAGTTCATATTTACACGACACAATGCCCCAAAATACACATACAAACATTATTCTTTGAAGATAACTTAATATAATGTGTTATTTCTCAAAATAGTTTAATTAAAAAATGTTTTTTTAACTAATAATAGACTGTTTAAGGGTGACACAGTGGCGCAGTAGGTAGTGCTGTCGCCTCACGGCAAGAAGGTTGCTGGTTTGAGCCTCGGCTGGCTAAATTGTTTGTAGTGTGTGAGTGTGAATGAGTGTGTATGGTTGTTTCCCAAAGATGGGTTGCGGCTGAAAGGGCATCCGCTGTGTAAAAACGTGCTGGATAAGTTGGCGGTTCATTCCGCTGTGGCAACCCCGGATTAATAAAGGAACCAAGCCGAAAAGAAAATTAATAAATGATAGACTGTTCAGGGCGGCACGATGGCTCAGTGGTTAGCACTGTGGCTTCACAGCAAGAAGGTCGCTGGTTTGAGTCCCGGCTGGGCCAGTAGGCATTTCTGTGTGGAGTTTGCATGTTCTCCCCATGTTGGCATGGGTTTCCTCCGGGTGCTCTGGTTTCCAAACACATGCGCTATAGGGGAACTGATCAACTAAATCAGCTGTATAGTGTATGAGTGTGTGTGTGAATGAGTGTGTATGGGTGTTTCCCAGTACTACGCTGCTGCTAATAGGGCATGTAAAACATATACTGGAATAGTTGGTGGTTCATTCCACTGTGGTGTCCCCTGAAATAAAGACTAAGCTGAAGAAAAATGAATGAATGAATGCAAAACCTTGTGTTATTTTATAGATGTGATATGCTGAAGTGTGTGTTGTGATTAACGGGATCGCTCATACTGTGCAGTATTGAGTGGGAAATCTCTAGAGCGGCGTGGGACTGTGTTCGTGAGGGAATCCTGTGTGTGTATATGTGTGTGAGCGAGCACTAGATGAAATGGCATTTCTCCTGAAGATCATTCTGCTCACGCTCAGTGCGGTGCAGTCCGGTGGAATCTTCCCGGACGGCTCGTTTGTCTTCAGGTTATAAATAATACTTGATTAACCGGCCGCTAATGACCCCTTCAGCTTTATCTCAGATGCTTCAATCTCATTAGTATTATGCATACATGATCAGAAAGCATTATTAACACCTGCACTGCATGTATCGAGCGTCCTGTGCATGCGCTGTCTCTGAATGATTGGAATCAGCTTGAATGATTCTGCTCTGATGCAACGACACGTGCACGCTCATTCTGATTCTGTGCTGCAGCAGTCCATAAAACACCGCCGGCGCTCTCACTATAGTGCTGGCCATCATGACGAATCTCCTAATCCTCAGAAATCACGACAGGATCATATTTAGACACAAATTAAATTAAATATAGGGTTGAAGTCAAAATTATTCCTGTTACATTTAGATTATTTAAACTTATTTCCCAATATACTATGGAAAATACTTATATATATATATATATGTATATGTATGTGTGTCTAATGGAGAGAATGTGCTTTAAACATATTTATAAACAGTTTTAAAAACTAATTTCTAAAATCTAAAAGGTGGCATGGTGGCTCAGTGGTTAGCACTGTGGCCTCACAGCAATAAGGTCGCTGGTTCGAGCCTCGGCTGGATTAGTTGGCATTTCTGTGGGGAGTTTGCATGTTCTCCCCGTGTTGGCATGGGTTTCCTCTGGGTGCTCCAGTTTCCCCCACAGTCCAAACACAGGCGCTATAGGGGAATTGATTAACTAAATTGGCCGTAATGTATGAGTGTGTGTGTGTGTGTGTGTGTGTGTGTGTGTGTGTGTGTGTGTGAAAGAGAGTGTATGGGTGTTTCCCAGTGATGGGTTGCAGCTGGAAGGGCATCCGCTGTGTAAAACATATGCTGGACTAGTTGGCGGTTCATTCTGCTGTGGCTACCCCTGATGAATAAAGCGACTAAGCCGAAGGAAAATGAATGAATGAATGAATTTTATTTGATCTAACATATATATTTATAAAAAAATTATAAAAATATAAATATTTTTGCATTCCATCTATAAAAAATTATTTACTTTTTTGCATTGCGTTTATGGGGATTTATTTATTTATTTATTTATTGTTTATTTATTCAACTATTCATTAATTATTTAATTATTTATTTATTTAATAATTGCTAAAATGGCAATAATTAATTAATTTAATCAATTTATGTATTATTATTATTAATTAATTAATGTATTTATGTATGTATGTATTTATTTATTTATATGTGTGTGTGTGTGTGTGTGTATAATTAATCTTGGTTCAAATTTAACTATTTTTAATAGTATTATTTGTTATATTAGCAATAATTTATTATTTAAATAAAAAAAACATTAATTGTGCTATTAAAAATAAATTTTTAGAGTTTTAAAGGTATTATATACAATTATGATCATTTGAAGAGGTTGAGAAAATAATATCACATTAAAAATAATATTAGTGGTAACATATATTGTGATGAAATATAACTCAGAAATAATGTTTAACCCACCATAAAGCCACCAAAATTTATTGTATATAAAATATACTGTGTTCATTCATTCATTCATTCATTCATTCATTCATTCATTCATTCATTCATTCATTCATTCATCCATTCATTCATTCATTCATTCATTTTCCTTTGGCTTAGTCCCTTTATTCACCAGGGGTCACTCTCATACTCATTCACACACACACTATGGCCAGTTTAGTTCATCAATTCCCCTATAGCGCATGTGTTTGGACTGTGGGGGAAACTGGAGCACCCAGAGGAAACCCACGCCAACACAGGGAGAACATGCAAACTCCACACTGAAACGCCAACTGACCCAGGTGGGACTCAAACCAACGATCTTCTTGCTGTGAGACGCTAGTGCTAACTACTGAGCCACTGTGCTGCTCTATGGTGTTTATATAAATTCTATATCTATTTATATGATATTTTAATCAAGTATAGTTATTTTTTTTCAGTTAATGAACTCTCCCTCCCCCTTCAGCAACATCTCTTCTCTGATTGGTGTTTTACTCATATGAGTGCGGGATCAACCTGTCACTCAACCAATCAGCCAATAGCAAACCACAACCATCCGAATAAGTCTCTCTGGACAGAATCAAGCTTTACCCTACATCTGTCCTTGTCCGAGAAGCAGTTTCACTCAGATGTTTTTCGACTATAGCAGTCTGACAGGCACTCATGTGATACCGAATCCCTCGTCTGGGAATTGTGTCTCTATCCACTCTCCCTCTCTCTTTCCCTATGCAGTAAATCAGAAGCTCTGTGATTTATAGTAAATGCACAGCGACTGCTCAGAAATATGGCTTTATTGCTCGCCATTCGCTCAGTGAGACGACAGAAGCTCTTATTCCTGATGTGCTGCTTGTCATGATGGAGGTGTCGGATCAATGTTCATTACAGGGGAAAGTGTGTAACATAAAGCCTCAGGACTGAATTGAGCTCTTTATTTAAGGTAGTATATGGGCGAGTCCAGAATTGCGGGTACATTCGATCCTCCAGTGCTGCATTCCCAATTTGCATACTAATAGTATTCGAAGATAGAATTAGTATGTTAATAAGAGTATGCCAACGGTTTCCGGATGCTCTATTATTTACGTTAGAAATTCAAAGCGTAGAACCGTCTGTACTATAACTGCTAATATTGCCCACAATACATTGAGCGTGGCAAAGCAGTGGCGCAGTAGGTAGTGCTGTCGCCTCACATCAAGAAGGTCGGTGGTTTGAGCCTCGGCTCAGTTGGCGTTAATGTGTGGAGTTTGCATGTTCTCCCCTCGTTCGCGTGGGTTTCCTCCGGGTGCTCCGGTTTCCCCCACAGTCCATAGACATGCGGTACAGGTGAATTTTGTAGGCTAAATTATCCGTAATGTATAAGTGTGTGTGTGTGAATGTGTGTGTGGATGTTTCCCAGAGATGGGTTGCGGCTGGAAGGGCATCCGCTGCGTAAAAACTTGCTGGATAAGTTGGCGGTTCATTCCGCTGTGGCGACCCCGGATTAATAAAGGGACTAAACCGACAAGAAAATGAACGAATGAATGAATACATTGAGTGTTTGATGTCTTTTCGATTAGAACTACAAACTCAGTGAGGAAAGTGTACATAAACTACAAACATGGCGGATGCGCTAGACCCACTGTCAAGTAGAAAGGCTTCTTTAAAGATGCTTAAATGACTATTCGTTAATATCTAGGCAACTGGACAATATTTAAATCATGTTTTCTGTGTTATATTTCATCTGCAACAACAATGTAAACTTCTATAAAGACGTCTTTGAACTTAAACACCTGAATAGCAGCTTAACCTGCAATATGGTTGGTAATTAAATATTGCAGAAATTTGCATAATGAGATGATTGACAGGTCTCGTAACTAAGCAACGTAACAGTATGCTCATGAGAAGTATATACACTCACCGACTACTTTATTAGGTACACTTTACTAGTACCAGGTTGGACCCCCTTTTGCCTTCAGAACCGCCTTAATCCTTCATGGCAGAGATTCAACAAGCTACTGGAAATATTCCTCAGAGATTTTGCTCCATATTGACATGATAGCATCATGCAGTTGCTGTAGATTTGTCGGCTGCACATACATGATGTGAATCTCCCGTTCCACCACATCCCAAAGCTGCTCTATTGGATTGAGATCTGGTGACTGGGCAGGCCATTTGAGTGCAGTGAACTCATTGTTATGTTTAAGAAACCAGTCTGAGATGATTGAGCTTTATGACATGGTGCATTATCCTGCTGGATGTAGCCATCAGAAGATGGAGACACTGTGCTCATAAAGGGATGGACATGGTCAGCAGCAGTAAAAGTGTGGTCTTCTGCTGCTGTAGCCCATCCGCCTCAAGGTTGGACATGTTGTGTGTTCAGAGATGCTCTTCTGCAGACCATTTGAGTTACTGTTGCCTTTCTATCAGCTGGAACTACTCAGACTAACCCATCTGGCACCAACAACCATGCCAAAGTCACTTAAATCACCTTTCTTTGCCATACTGATGCCTTGAACTTTGAACTGCAGCAGATCGTCTCGACCATGAGCAGTTGGACAGTGTACCTAATAAAGTGGCCAGTGAGTGTACGTCCCAAAGCTTGCGCACTCTCATGTTACATACTCAAAAGCATGTACTTGTTCTTCACAAAAAAGCACATACTTTTCAAATGTAGTACAAGTGTGTGAATTGGGATGCAGCACAAGATAAACTGTCTTATTATTGGTTTAAAATGAATTAAACTGTTTTGAGTCATAGCAAATGATATCAAGTTATCTCTAAAAATTTTAGTGTGTATGTTGGGGCATTTTGTCTTGTAAATATAAACATAAAGACTCTCACTATACCTTGTTTTGACCGTCTCCACATTCTGTATGATACATTCAGCATTTATCATCCTAAAATACACTATATTTGTGTGTGTTTGCCCTAATAAGGGGCGAGGCAGTGGCACAGTAGGTAGTGCTGTCGCCTCACAGCAAGAAGGTTGCTGGTTCGATCCTCAGCTCAGTTGCCGTTTCTGTGTGGAGTTTGCATGTTCTCCCTGCCTTTGCGTGGGTTTCCTCTGGGTTTCCCCCACAGTCCAAAGACATGCAGTACAGGTGAATTGGGTAGGCTAAATTGTCCGTAGTGTATGAGTGTGTGTGTGTGTGTGGATGTTTCCCAGAGATGGGTTGCGGCTGGAAGGGCATCCGCTGTGTAAAAACTTGCTGGAAAAGTTGGCGGTTCATTCCGCTTAATAAAGGGACTAAGCCGACAAGAAAATGAATGAATGAATGAATGCTCTACTAAGTTAAAGAAATGTTTACATGTATATGAAAATACATGTTTTTTCAGTCATAAACACACACATTTAGCGTGTGTCTCCACATTCTGTTGCATGTTAGAAAAAGCATGTGACTTGCTCTAAGTCAGGGGTGTCCAAACTTTTTGGGCCGAGGGCCAGATGCAAAAAAAAAAAAAGTTGTCCCGGGCCATATATTACATGCATTACACAGACATGTGCATATATATATATATATGTATGTGTATGTGTGTGTGTGTGTGTGTGTGTGAATATGTATATGTGTATATATGTATGTATGTATGTAGCCTATGTGTGTGTGTGTGTTATGGAATTATTTTAATTAGTTATTTTAATTCATCGTCCAACTGTGTTTCTAGAAAGACTTTCGTTTTTAAATTCTTGAATCTTCTCTGGGCAAATTACACTTGCAACACTCCTCCCTTATACATTCTCCTTCAGTGAAAGGTTTCCTGTGCTGTGCGATTAGCTGGGCTACATCATAACTAGCCAGCATAGAATTTTCTTGCACTTTATTAGCACGAAAAAAAACTGTTGCTGAGCTGATAAGCAAGCTGCTATTTGTTTTACTTTTTGATCTCGTTCGGCACCAGTGTAAGAGCTGAAGGCCTGATGTTTTATTTTATAATGTCTTTTAATATTATATTCCTTCATTACTGCAACTGATTCCTGGCAAATTAAACAGACACATATTCCACTGACCTCTGTGAAGAAATATTCTTTGCCCCATCCTGACTGAAATTTCCTGCGCTTACTGTTGATTTTCCTTTTTCTTGCTTGTGCCATGGCTCGCCTAAACCTGATTATGAATTATGTTTCTTTCAGTTTGTTGTTCGGTCCGTTTTACTTCATAACAGGAACTGCTGCCTAATTGAAGGCATGTAATAGCGACACCCGGTGGTTATTTATTGAGTTACGTACATTTTTGTATAGCGGGCCAGATTCTATTAATATTCATAAAAAGCCTCGCGGGCCGCCACAAAACTGATCGCGGGCCGTAGTTTGGACACCCCTGCTCTAAGTGATGTCACTTTCTGTGGCGGGAAACTCTGGAAGGCCTTGATGTGTTTCATTATTCTTCTCTCATTAACTTGTGCTAAATGTTTTGGATTCAGGCGGCACGGTGGCTCAATGGTTAGCACTGTGGTCTCACAGTTAGAAGGCCACTGGTTTAAGTCTCACCTGGGTCAGTTGGCATTTATGTGTTAAGTTTGCATGTTCTCCTCGTATTGGTGCGGGTTTCCTCCGGGGGCTCCGGTTTTCCCCCACAGTCCAAACACATGCGCTATAGGGGAGTTGATGAACTAAACTGGCCGTAGTGTATGAGTGTGTGTGTAAATGAGTGTGTATGGGTGTTTCCCAGTACTGGGTTGTGGCTGGAAGGGCATCCGCTGCGCAAAAAAACATATAATGGAATAGTTGGTGGTTCATTCCGCTGTGACGACCCCTGATGAATAAGGGACTAAGCTGAAGGAAAATGATTGTTTAGGATTCACCAATAGTTGATTAATTACGCGTGAACTCTGTCATATTTCAGTCCATTTCTCATTTACTTTTCAAAAACAATAGTATGAAGAAAATTTGTGTTTTAAACGTGCCATGTATCTGGTTTGAAGCTAGGCTAGAGCACATAATGTCTACTCGGTTACTGTCAACTCTGTTAAATGTTGAACTAAGACAACAATCAGTAACAGAATCAGTTGTTCCCGATCACATTTAAGCATACTGTAAAGTGTACATTTCCTGTACAGTATCATTCGAATTCAAGGAAAATGCTTGAAATGTGCCCACAATTCTGCAGTGTGTGTCATGTGTCAGGCGCTCAGCTGGTGAAATCTGCATAACAGATTGAGTAAAGTGTTTCTATATGAATGCATTACATAAAGCCTCGTGTTTTTAATGCTGTGTGTGTGTGTGTGTAATATAACTGCTATGTTGTTCGGTGTGTTGTCGTCCCTCTACAGATGCTGAATGTAGGAGTGTTTTCACACTTATGTAATATTGCTTTAGCGGTCAGAATAGGCGGAAAATATCCAACCTGCTGTTTTCAGCCAAACATCTAGCAGATGTTAAACTCCACATGAACCGGAAGCTATAGCCATTTTTTTTTTGGTGTACTGTGACGCTCCATGGTTAGCACTTTTGCCTTACAGCAAGAAGATCGGTGTTTCAAGTCCAGGCAGAGTCAGTTGGCGTATCTGTGTGGAGTTTGCATGTTCTCCCTGTGTTGGCGTGGGTTTCCTCCGGGTGCTCCGGTTTCCCCCACAGACAAAACACATGTGCTATAGGGGAATTGATGAACTAAATTGGCTGTAGTGTATGTGTGTGTGTGTGTGAATGAGTGCGTATGGGTGTTTTCCAGTACTGGGTTGCAGCTAGAAGGGCACCCGCTGAACAAAACATATGTTGGAATGGTTGGCGACCTCTGAAATTGAGACTATGCTGAAGGAAAATGAAAGATGTATATAAAGTCTTAAACTTTTAATAATCCAAACACACTGCAAATTATTTTACATCAGTAAAACACTGGCCATAGCCAGGGTGCGGATTATACATTGATGACTGATTGCGTCAACTTTTTCGGTTAGTTGTTGTATTTTGTTTAGGTCAAACTAATCATCTAATTTAACTTTACTTTTAGGCTATATGTAGACACAAAGACCTATTTTATGCGAAAACAGTCTTGTGAATACTTACGATGTCTATCAGAGCTGTATATCAGACTGTTATACTCATGCACATACTGCTTGGCGTGATTATACATTCACAGTGGTATGAAGACTTATAGAGGTGGTCAAATGTATATTTAAGTTATCTAAAATTTAAATTATTCGTAATATTTAAGATACAGATCAAAGCAAACTGGGCACACCAACAACCCCCCCCCTCGTACATCTTGTTTTGATGTCCTTCAGGAGGACCAATTTACACCCTGCCAGCCACCGGCCACTTTATTAGGTGGAGAAGCACTTTAGCTTTAGCTTTATTAGAGGAGAAGCACTTTAGCAGCATCTAGAACAGCAGCCTGGAGGCGTGTCCAGCTGAATTCAATCAGCTAGTGCTTTGGGGTTATATAAACAACTAGTTCACCGCGGCAGCGGTCGTGGCAGCCTCGTGTGAAGACCGACGAGTGTAAAGACCATCGACTCTACCTGCGCGACTCCACCGAGCAAAGACACCGACAAAGCACTTGAGTACTTTACTGTATTGTTTTACTTTACACCTATTTTTTGTTGTCAGTGCACTTTTATTATGTGTTTTCTAATTCCTGTTGTTACTAACACTCGCAAAACACGGGAGGTACGCTGCAGGCGTAATCCTCACAACCTTCGTTCAATACATGTATCTACTATTTCACAACTCTCTCTCTCCGTGGGCCTCTGGAACTGTCAATCAGCTGTTAACAAGGCTGATTTTATTACCTCCATAGCTACATATTCTGACTATAATCTCATGGCTCTAACTGAGACCTGGTTGAGGCCGGAGGACACTGCTACACATGCTACTCTTTCTGCTAATTTCTCTTTTTCCCACACTCCTCGTCAGACAGGGAGAGGGGGTGGGACTGGACTACTAATTTCCAAAGAATGGAAATTTACTCTGATACCGTCCCTGCCAACAATCAGCTCCTTTGAATTCCATGCAGTCACCATTATCCACCCCTTCTACATAAATGTGGTTGTCATCTACCGCCCACCAGGTAAATTAGGTCACTTCCTAGATGAACTGGATGTTCTTCTCTCATCTTTTTCTAATTTTGCCACTCCCTTATTGGTGCTAGGTGACTTCAACATTTACGTTGACAAACCGCAAGCTGCAGACTTTCAGACTTTGCTTGCCTCTTTTGACCTAAAAAGAGCACCTACTTCTGCTACCCACAAATCAGGTAATCAGCTAGACCTTATTTACACACGACACTGCTTCACTGATCAAACAATAGTAACTCCACTACAAATATCTGATCATTTCCTTCTGTCTCTCAACATCCACATTACTCCTGAGCCGCCACACACTCCAACACTGGTTACCTTTCGCAGAAACCTACGATCTCTCTCACCCAATAGACTATCCACCATTGTTTCAGACTCTCTTCCTCCATCTCGCAAACTCACTGCACTTGATTCGAACAGTGCCACTAATACACTCTGCTCCACACTAGCATCATGTCTAGACCGATTATGTCCTCTTGCATCCAGGCCAGCCCGTGCCAGTCCTCCTGCACCCTGGCTCTCGGATGCTCTCCGTGAGCATCGCTCAAAACTTCGGGCTGCAGAGAGAATTTGGCGGAAAACTAAAAATCCTGCACAGCTCTTAACATACCAAACTCTTCTGTCCTCTTTCTCAGCTGAGGTTACTTCTGCAAAGCAGACGTATTACCGTCTGAAAATCAACAATGCCACTAATCCTCGCCTACTTTTTAAAACATTTTCCTCCCTCCTCTATCCTCCTCCTCCACCCGCATCCTCCACACTTACTACTGATGACTTTGCTACATTCTTCTGCACCAAAACTGCAAAAATCAGTGCTCAATTTGCTGCACCTACAACAAACACGCAAGATACAACACCAACACCACACACACTCACCTCTTTTTCTCAGCTCTCTGAGTCTGAGGTGTCCAAACTTGTGCTATCTAGCCATGCAACCACCTGTCCACTCGATCCCATTCCCTCTCATCTCTTGCAAGCCATCTCTCCTGCAGTCATACCAACACTGACTCACATAATTAACACATCTCTTGACTCTGGTTTATTCCCCACTACATTTAAGCAGGCTAGGGTAACCCCACTGCTAAAGAAACCCAACCTGGACCATACGCTACTTGAAAACTACAGACCAGTATCCCTGCTTCCATTCATGGCCAAGATTCTGGAGAAAGTAGTGTTCAATCAAGTCCTGGACTTTCTTACTCAAAACAATCTCATGGACAACAAGCAATCCGGCTTTAAGAAAGGCCACTCAACTGAGACTGCCCTGCTCTCGGTCGTGGAGGATCTCAGACTGGCTAAAGCAGACTCTAAATCATCAGTCCTCATTTTGCTGGACTTGTCAGCTGCTTTTGACACTGTCAACCACCAGATCCTGCTATCTACGCTAGAGTCACTGGGCGTTGCGGGCACTGTTATACAATGGTTCAGATCTTACCTCTCTGACAGGTCATTCAGGGTGTCTTGGAGGGGAGAGGTGTCCAACCTACAGCATCTAAACACTGGGGTACCTCAAGGCTCTGTTCTTGGGCCACTTCTCTTCTCCATCTACACATCATCTCTAGGACCAGTCATCCAGAGACATGGATTCTCCTACCACTGCTATGCTGATGACACCCAGCTATACCTCTCTTTTCATCTTGATGATCCCTCGGTTCCAGCTCGTATCTCAGCCTGCCTGTTGGATATTTCACACTGGATGAAAGATCATCATCTTCAGCTGAACCTCGCAAAAACGGAAATGCTTGTAGTTTCTGCCAACCCGACTCTACACCATAACTTTTCAATCCAGATGGATGGGGCAACCATTACTGCATCCAAAATGGTGAAAAGCCTTGGAGTAACGATTGATGACCAACTAAACTTCTCTGACCACATTTCTAGAACTGCTCGATCGTGCAGATTTGCACTCTATAACATCAGAAAGATCCGACCCTTCTTATCTGAACATGCAGCTCAACTCCTTGTTCAAGCTCTTGTTCTCTCCAAACTGGATTACTGCAACTCTCTACTAGCTGGGCTTCCAGCTAACTCTATCAAGCCTCTTCAACTGCTCCAGAATGCAGCAGCACGAGTTTTCTTCAATGAACCTAAACGAGCACATGTCACTCCGCTGCTAGTCCGTTTGCACTGGCTGCCAGTTGCTGCTCGCATCAAATTCAAAACTCTGATGTTTGCCTACAAAGTGACTTCTGGCCTAGCACCTTCTTATCTGCACTCACTTCTGCAGATGTATGTGCCCTCCAGAAACTTGCGTTCTGTGAATGAACGTCGCCTCGTGGTTCCATCCCAAAGAGGAAAAAAATCACTTTCGCGAACGCTCACGCTCAATCTGCCCAGTTGGTGGAATGAACTCCCTAACTGCATCAGAACGGCAGAGTCACTCGCTATTTTCAAGAAACGACTAAAAACTCAACTATTTAGTCTCCACTTCACTTCCTAATCTGCAATTGCCTCTTTGAATATCACACTAACTTTACAAAAAAAAAACAAAAAACAAAAAAAAAACTACTAACACTTCCCTTCTTAGACTTTACAGACCTGAAACTTGCCTTTAGTACTTATTCATTGTTGCTCTTAGTTGTGTAAATTGCTTCCTTGTCCTCATTTGTAAGTCGCTTTGGATAAAAGCGTCTGCTAAATGACTAAATGTAAATGTAAATGTAAATGTACATGTTTACAACTCCTTGTTGCTGCAAATGTTTAGTCAGCCAATCACATGGCAGCAACTCAATGCATTTCGGCATGTAGACATGATCAAGACGATCTGCTGCAGTTCAAAGCGAGCATCAGAATGGGGAAGAAAGAGGATTTAAGTGACTTTGACCATGGCATGGTTGTTGGTGCCAAACTGGCTTTTCTGAGTATTTCAGAAACTGCTGATCTACTGGGATTTTCACGCATGACCATCTTTAGGGTTTACAGAGAATGGTCTGAACAAGAGGAAATATCCAGTGAGCGGCAGTTCTGTGGGCGCAAATGCCTTGTTGATGCCAGAGGTCAGAGGAGAATGGCCAGACTGGTTCCAGCTGATAGAAAGGCAACAGTAAATCAAATAAGCACTCGCTACACCCGAGCTCTGCAGAAGAGCATCTCTGAACACACAACACGGCCAACCTTGAGGCGGATGGGCTACAGGAGCAGAAGAGCACACCGGGTGCCGCTCCTGTCAGCTAAGAACAGGAAACTGAGGCTACAATTCACACAGACTCACCAAAACTGGACAATAGAAGATTGGAGAAACGTCGCCTGCTCTGATGAGTCTCCATTTCTGCTGACACATTCGGATGCTCGGGTCAGAATTTGGCATCAACAACATAAAAGCATGGATCCATTCTGCCTCGTATCAACGGTTCAGGCTGGTGGTGGTGGTGTAATGGTGTGGGGGAGATTTTCTTGGCACACTTTGGGTCCATTAGTACCAGTTGAGCATCGTGTCAACGCCACAGCCTACCTGAGTATTGCTGCTGACCATGTCCATCCCTTTATGAGCACAGTGTCTCCATCTTTTTCCAGCAGGATAACGCACCATGTCATGAAGCTCAATCATCTCAGACTGGTTTCTTGAACATGACGATGAGTTCACTGTACTCGGATGGCCTCCACAGTCAGCAGATCTCAATCCAATTTGATTGGCATCATGGATGTGCAGCTGACAAATCAGCAGCAACTGCGTGATGCTATCATGTCAATATGGAGCAAAATCTCTGAGGAAATTTTCCAGCACCTTGTTGAATCTACACCACAAAGGGTTAGGGCCACGAAGAGGGTCCAACCCGGTACTAGTAGGTGTACCTAATAAAGTGGCCGGTGAGTGTACATTCAGGTTGAAACAACAACAGCAAACGTTTTTGACATCTAAAATTTAAATAACATGAATAATTCTAAAGCCAAATGGTCAAGAATACCTTCACATTTAGATTGTGTTATATTGATCAGTTTAATGTGCTTACGAACAGTCAGAACTGCCAAAAACGAAATGCTTGTTATCATATTTGAAATAATCGGAGTGAAAATTGCACCCTTTCAAATCATGATTTCGGTTTAGAAGCGATAAATCATGCAGGCCTAATTATATGTGCTTTAATAAATCAAATCATTTTAAGCTCTCGTGTGTTTAGAAATGCTGTGTTTGGTTCATCTGTGAGTTG
>NC_133177.1:61017500-61075000 GCF_049306965.1 Danio rerio
AGTATTTTGTCTGTCTTATAGACTACATTAATAATAATTCTGGACTGCTGTTTTATGATAGCTCATGGACACTGTTTTTTTGCATGAGAAAGTCTATTCCCAGACTTTTACACAAACAATGCGGTTTAAAATCTTTAATAGGAGTATAGTATAGTTTAATACTTCCATCCATCCATCCAGCTAGCTATTTTCCATCATCCATCCATCCATCCATCCAATTATCCATAATCCATCCATCCAATTATCCTTCATCCATCCATCCAGTTATTCATCATTCATCCATCCATTGTATCATTCTATCCATCAATACATCCAGCTATTTCCTATCCATCCATCCATTTATCCATCATTCTATCTATCCATCTGTCCGTCCGTCCATCCATCCATCCATCATTCTATCATTCCATCCATCCATCCATCCAGCAAGCTATTTTCCATCCATCCATCCATCCAATTATCCATCATCCATCTATCCATCTAGTTATTCATCATTCATCCATCTATTTGTATCATTCTATCCATCAATACATCCAGCTATTTCCTATCCATCCATCCATTTATTCATCATTCTATCTATCCATCTGTCCGTCCGTCCATCCTTCCATCCATCCATCCATCATTCTATCATTCCATCATTCCATCCATCCATCCAGCTAGCTATTTTCCATCCATCCATCCATCCATCCATCCATCCATCCATCCATCCATCCATCCATCCATCCATCCATCCATCCATCCATCCATCCATCCATCCATCCATCCATCCATCCATCCATCCATCCATCTAGTTATTCATCATTCATCCATCCATTGTATCATTCTATCCATCAATACATTCAGCTATTTCCTATCCATCCATCCATATATCCATCATTCTATCTATCCATCTGTCTGTCCGTCCATCCGTCCATCCGTTCTGTTATCTATCCTTCCATCCATTGTTCTATTCATCCAACTACCTACACCATCCTTGTATCCATTCATCTAGCTATTATCCACCAATTAAATAAGCTAAACTGGCTGTAGTGTACGAGTGTGAAATGCAAAACATATGCTGGATAAGTTGGCGGTTCATTCCGTTGTGGTGACCCCTGCTTAATAAAGGGACTAAGCCGAAAAGGAAAATGAATGAATTAATTCATGGTTTGAGAGAGAGTGTGTGTCTGTGTGTATGATTGTGTGTGTGTGTGTGTGTGTGTCTGTCTGTCTGTCTGTCTGACTGACTGTGTGTGTGTGTTTGTGTGTGTGTGTGTGTGTGTGTCTGTCTGTCTGTCTGTCTGTCTGACTGACTGACTGTGTGTGTGTGTGTGTGTGTGTCTGTCTGTCTGTCTGTCTGTCTGTCTGTCTGACTGATTGTGTGTGTGTGTTTATGTGTGTGTGTGTGTGTGTGTGTGTGTGTGTGTGTGTCTGTCTGTCTGTCTGACTGTGTGTGTGTGTGTGTGTCTGTCTGTCTGTCTGTCTGTCTGTCTGTCTGTCTGTCTGTCTGACTGTGTGTGTGTGTGTGTGTGTGTGTGTGTGAGAGAGAGAAAAAGAGAGTTTGTGGTTATCTGAGTGTGTCTGTCTGTCTGTCTGCCAGTCTGTGTGTGTGTCCAGCTGACTCGAGGCTTTAAAACACTCTCTCTTCCTCTTTTAATGGCTGTTCTGATGAGCTCAGCTCAGCTGTGTGTGTGTGTGTGTGTGTGTGTGTGTTTGCATATTAATGTTCCTCTGCACTGTATATGCATGTGCTCCAGCAGGCATCAATAATGGATTAAAACACACACACACACACACACACACACACACACACACACACACACACACACACACACACACACACACACACACACACACACACAAACACACACGTCATTACAGTGCAGAGATGGAAAACTTCTTGTCTTTAACACTTACGTCCATGATGGGTTTTCACATGTGCACAGATTCTGTCTCTCCACAGTCACTCAAGACTCTTAGCTAAATAGAAAATGTGGACTTTTAAAGAAAGAAGACTTTAATATTATTTGTTGTTGAATACGGGTGTCACGGTGGCTCAGTGGTTAGCACAGTAATCCCACAGTAAGACGGTCGTTGGTTCAAGTTCCAGCTGGGTCAGTTGGCGTTTCAGTGTGGAGTTTGCATGTTCTCCCTGTGTTGGCGTAGGTTTACCTTAGGTGCTCCGGTTTCCTCCACAGTCCAAACACATGCGCTATAGGGGAGTTGATGAACTAAATTGGCCGTAGCGTATGAGTGTGTGTGTCAATGAGTGTGTATGAGTGTTTCCCAGTACTAGGTTGCGGCTGGAAGGACATCCGCTGCGTAAAACATATGCTGGAGTAGTTGGCGGTTCATTCCGCTGTGGCGACCTCGGACTAAAGCTGAAGCGAAATGAATAAATGAATGTTTAGTTTGGAGGTTTTAGGTTTGATGAATGTTTGTTTCTCTGATATTAATTCCTGCTTTCATGTTTGTTTCCCGCAGTGAAGAAGGCCAAGTATGATGGACCCCAGGGTGAGTTTTTATCATTGATTGATCATTTAATATAACACAGTATTCATAAAACATTACATGGATACTAGCTATATCTGTTTATTTACAGTTAAGGTCAGAATTATTCGCTCCCCTTTGAGAGTTTTTTTCCTTTTTAAATATTTCCCAAATGATGTTTAACAGAGCAAGGAAATGTTCACAGTATGTCTGATAATATTTTTTCTTCTGGAGAAAGTCTGATTTGTTTTATTTCGGCTACAATAAAAGCAGTTTTTATTTTTTATGAACCAGTTTAAGGTCAAAATTAATAGCCCCTTTAAGCTATTTATTTTCGATAGTCTACATCATTATTCAATAACTTGCCTAGTTACCCTAATTAACCTAGTGAAGCCTTTAAATGTCACTTTAAGCTGTATAGAAGTGTCTTGAAGAATATCTAGTCTAATATTATTTACTGTCATCATGACAAAGAGAAAATAAATCAGTTATTCAAATGAATTAATAAAACTATTGGAAATGTGTTGAAAAATCTGCTCTAGATCAGTCTAGTTGGATGTTATTTTATTCAAGAGCTAATTTATGAATTAATTTGTATGATTAAATACGTTTATTTTTTATTGTTTTAGTACTAGGACTATCATAATAATAATTTTAATAGAATTTAATTCAGTTTTCTTTTAATTTGTAATTCTGTTTGTTTAGGTCACAACTTTTTATGTGTAATAATTTAAAATATGATATAATATAATATAATAAAATATAATATAATATAATATAATATAATATAATAAAATATAATATAATATAATATAATATAATATAATAAAATAAAATATAATATAATATAATATAATATAATATAATATAATATAATATAATATAATATAATAAAATATAATATAATAAAATAAAATAAAATAAAATAAAATAAAATAAAATAAAATAAAATATAATATATTATAATATAATATAATATAATATAATATAATATAATAAAATAAAATAAAATAAAATAAAATATAATATAATATAATATAATGTGGCGAAGCAGTGGTGCAGTAGGTAGTGCCTCACAGCAAGAAGGTCGCTGGTTTGAGCCTCGGCTGGGCTGTGTCCCCCCGTGTTGGTGTGGTTTCCTCCGGGTGTTCCGGATTCCCCCACAGTCCAAACAAATGCACTATAGGGGAACTGATGAGCTAAATTGGCCGTAGTATATAAGTGTGTATGGACTGGGATTTCCCAGTGATGGGTTGCAGCTAGAAGGGCATCTGCTGCGGTAAACATATGCTGGAAAACCTGGTGGTTCATTCTGCTGTGGTGACCCCTGATGAAGAGAGGGACTAAACCAAAAAAATAAAAAATATATAAATGAATATATAATATAATATAATATAATATAATATAATATAATATAATATAATATAATATAATATAATATAATATAATATAATAAACTATAATATAATATAATATAATATAATATAATAAACTATAATATAATATAATATAATATAATATAATATAATATAATATAATATAATATAATAAACTATAATATAATATAATATAATAAACTATAATATAATATAATATAATATAATATAATATAATATAATATAATATAATATAATATAATATAATATAATAAACTATAATATAATAAACTATAATATAATATAATAAACTATAATATAATAAACTATAATATAATATAATATAATATAATAAACTATAATATAATATAATATAATATAATAAACTATAATAAACTATAATATAATATAATATAATATAATATAATATAATATAATATAATATAATATAATAAACTATAATAAACTATAATAAACTATAATATAATATAATATAATATAATATAATATAATATAATATAATATAATATAATATAATATAATATAATATAATTCAATTCAATTCAATTCAATTCAATTCAGCTTTATTTGTATAGCGCTTTTACAATGTAGATTGTGTCAAAGCAGCTTCACATAAATGGTCATAGTAACTGGAACAGTGTGGTTCAGGTTTTAGTGTTTAAGTTCAGTTCAGTTCAGTTTAGCTCAGTTCAGTGTGATTTATTCATTACTGAGAGTTCAAACACTGAAGAGCCAATTCATCTATAACATAATATAATATAATATAATATAATATAATATAATATAATATAATATAATATAATATAATATAATATAATATAATATAATATAATATAATAAAATAAAATATAATATAATATAATATAATATAATAAAATATAATATAATAAACTATCATATAATATAATATAATATAATATAATATAATATAATATAATATAATATAATATAATATAATATAATATAATATAATATAATAAACTATAATATAATATAATATAATATAATATAATATAATATAATATAATATAATAAACTATAATATAATATAATATAATATAATATAATAAACTATAATATAATATAATATAATATAATATAATATAATATAATATAATATAATATAATATAATATAATATAATATAACTTATGAGACAATAATTAATAATCTTGACCGGCCTATACAGTACAGTATATTTAGGTGGTAACTGCATATTCATGTCATAATTTATGTATATTTTTCTTTCTGTTTCCACAGAGAAATTCAACACATACGTGACTCTAAAGGTTCAGAATGTGAAAAGCACCACCATCGCTGTTCGGGGCAGTGATCCAAGCTGGGAGCAGGACTTCATGTTGTAAGTCTAACATACATCTACAGTGCTCAGCATAAATGAGTACACTAGGCCTGTCATGATATCTGTTTTCTGTCATACGATATATTGCATCAAAATATATCGTGATAAACAATACTGTTGTCATTTTTAAGCCATTTTAAACCACTCATCATTATATAATGCCAAAATGACAATTTAATATCATCACAATACAAGTGCACTCTTCCAAAGATCACATCATATTTTATTTTTAAGAATATTTCATTTCATTAAAACCATTTTAATAATTGGAAATTAGGTCAGAAGGTGAAAATAAGAAGGACATCTTCAATAAACAATAATAAATGTTAACACAAAAGTGCAAGATAAAAATGAATAGAGGCTGTGATATCTGCTAGCACAGGGGTTTTCAAACTGTGGGTCGCACAGTGAACAAAGGTGGGTCGCGCAACATCACAGAGCTGCAGCTATATTTACATTGAGGTGAATCAAAACCAGTACGATTGATGGCAATAACTCAAAAACCTCTTACCCTATAAATGTCTAAAGTGTGTTTCCTACAAAAAGACAAAGCTGGTTATGTTTCACAGATGTCTTTTTCTTTTTTTTCGTTCGACATTACGACCACTGCTCTGTTTGAGCCCACGCAATCTGCGTTTAGCCGGTAGAGCTCGCGCTGAGCGGTGCTCTCAGTAAGGGACCGTCGGAAAAGTGCTTTTTTTTTTTTTTTTCTTGCTCCGTCCTTCGTGTTTTATTTTAAACACTACTAATTTTCTCTGATCTGTGCATTCTAACATGAACACCTCTGTTATCAAACATAACACAATGAGAGATTCATTTGCTGCTTTTCACTAAATAACTACAGTAACTTTAATCAATATGCAAATACAATCAAAAGTGAAGTAGATTTAAGAGCTTTATTTACTTCTGTATAGGCCATTGGTTTTAATAGGCTAAACCTTTTATTTTATTGTCAAGATTTTCTAATGTTTGCTCTGTATTCTATCATTTGAAGCTATTTGTTGTCCCATATTTTTTACATCCCAACGTTGACAGATTGCTAATCAATAAATAGCTATAGTGCTATCTGTTTTGACGTCAGCTAATGTTATGGAAGGGCGTAGATGTTATGGAAAATAGTAATAGTAATGTAACTACCCCCATCATTCCTTCCTCAAGCAAATGTCTAAATATAAGATCTATTCAGCAATAACGTTAATTGGGTTGGCATATTTATATGACGTTTGTCCAGCTTGTAGTAGTCAATCAAAAAGCTGTTTAGTTTCTTATGACTACACTAGCAGTGGAGTTTACTGCAATGTGACGGGGCTTGATCATAATCACGGGGCTTGATCAAAGGTTGATCATATTCTCTTCTTTTTCAACAAAAAAATGATCACAGTTACCGCCAGCATCCTACAAAGAGCAGTTCAAGCCTCATTTTGTGAGATCGCAAAATCCAAAAAGCCGCACACCATATATTTTTGACTGCTTTGAATGGATCCATTTATCCATATTAAAATATTATGGTGGGTCTTGAGATTGAATTACTTGCCTAGGTGGGTCCTGGAATGAAAAAGTTTGGGAATCCCTGTGCTAGCAGATCTGTATAGTAAATACGCTGAATAACACTGTGTTTTTGACCACACTGACACTGACAACTCCAATAGAGATAGAGATGTTGCACAATCAGCTAACATGTTGCTATTGGTTCTTATGTAAAGGCGATGTATGTTGCAACACCAGAAATGATTGAGGTCATGTCTATGTGTTGTGTGATAAGTCCATATATTGATTACTGTGATAGGCCCAGAGTACACCCCTTTTGAAAATGAACATTTTTATCCATTTCACAGTGAATATCGACAATAATTTGTGGTGCATTTATTAAATACCAGTAACATTACTATATTAAAATAAGAGTTTGGTCACCGAACAGCTTTAGAAGTAGAAAGAAAATACATTTAAATTCAACCAGTTATTGCAAAAAATGTACAAACTAAAGAATTAAATTTTATATGTTTGTTTCTCTTGGTTTTTCCTTTCTAAAATGTTTATTTTTAAACAATATAAACATGTTGGGTGTTAATTTGGGTGTAGTAATTTTTTTAATTCTCTGAAATCTGATTTTATATTTTAGAATTGGACTTTTTTGTGTCTGAATCCTGGCACGGTGGCTCGGTGGTTAGCACTGTGGTCTCACAGCAAGAAGGTCGCTGGTTCAGCCCCGACTGGGTCAGTTGGCATTTCTGTGTGGAGTTTGCATGTTCTCCTCGTGTTTGTGTGGGTTTCCTCTGGGTGCTCCGGTTTCCAAACACATGCACTCTAGAGGAATTGAATAAACTAAATTGGCAATAGTGCATGTGTGTGGATGAGTGTGTATGGGTGTTTCCCAGTACTGGGTTGCAGCTGGAAGTGCATCCTCTGTGTAAAACATATGCTGGAATAGTTCATTCAACTGTGGTGAACCCTGATGAATAAAGGGACTAAGTTGAAGGAAAACTGAATGAAAGAATGAATGAATGAATCTTGAGTTTATATTTACAAATGTGTTTTTTTTTTCTTCTGAATTCTGAATTTGCTTTTGACAGTTTGAATCACATTTAATCAAAATGAAAAATAAAAATGATGCTAGAAATAAGCTACTTTGCTCTCCAGGAGGAACTATTATAAATACACTGCAAAAATGGAGTTGTTGCAATACAGGGTCATTGTGGATATGTTCCCCTGTATACATTTCTGGAGAGAGTGAGTTATGTAGCCAGAGGTACATCTGGCTGCATTTCGTCTTTGAAATGAACGCTATAGTGTGATATGACACCGCTGACGGCTTCTGTTGCTTATCACGCTACCAGCTGACAGTTTACCTCTGTGTGTACGGCTTTTCTGATGTTACCAGTTTGACCATTCGATCGCTGTAAAAGTCGGCAGACTTGGTACGCAGAGAGGAGTTGACTGTGACGATGGGGTTTAAGTCCAGCAAAGAACAGTTCCAGAAGACAAAAAGAAAAGAAAAAAAAAAAGTAAATAACAGGGTGAGAACATGGTAAGATCTGAAAACGTGGTTAAAAAAAGGCGAGGGCTTTTCTTTTTCTGGATTGTTTTTGAAAACACTGTTGGTTGGTTTGGCGAGGGGGTGGGGCCCCCGTGGCAACGGAACGCCTCCTTCTTCCCGGCAGCCAGGTAAACTTCATTAAATTGGTGCCAAAACTCAGGAAAAGGAGGGACACGTTGTCCAGACTCCCTCGCTGCTGAGAGGGGTGAGTGTTCAAGAGTGAACCCGAGTGAGGGAGAAACCCGTCTGTCTGCCAAGAGTGTCGGGGCAGCCAGGGCTTGGTGAGGAAAGAGTCTGTCTGCTGCCGACTCCCAGCATGGGAAGGAGCAGGGGACGTAGGGCTCATCACCGCTTGAGATCTGTAAAAGCGTACACAGCGGCCTCTGGTGGACTCGCGAAAACAAAAAGTGCCAAGAAACGTACCTACTGGAATGAATTTAGCGCTCTCCAGAAATCTATACAGGGGTACGTATCTGCAATAAGCCTGGGTTGAGTTTTTGTCTTGTTTCTAGTCTAAATATCTAAAAACTTTTAAAGAAGCAACTCTCAAGAAGCAATTTCTAGACAAGCAAAAAATAGTGTCTTGATTAATCGAAATTAAGCAAGTTTTTCCTCTTTTAACAAGCAAAACAATCTGCCAATGGCGTAAGCAGAATAATCTTATGTCAAAAGGAAAAACAAGTTTATTTTGCTTACCCCACTGGCAGATTATATAGCTACACTGCAAAAAATGCTTTTCTTGCTTACATTTGTCTGGTTTCTAGTCTAAATATTTAAAATGTTCTTATATCAAGAAGCATTTTCTAGACAAGCAAAATGTATTGTCTTGTTTTGAGAAATAATATGCCAATGTTAAGTGAGTTTTTCCTTAAAAACAAGCAAAATAATCTGCCAATGGGGTCAGCAAAATAATCTTGCTTTCCAATTTTTGATAAGATTATTTTGCCTCCCCCATTGGCAGACTATTTAGCTTTTTTTAAGGAAAAACTCATTTAATATTAGCATATTATTTCTCAAAACAAGACAATATGTTGTGCTTGTCTTGAAAATTCTTCTTGATTTAGGAATTTTTAGATATTTGGACTAGAAACAAGACAAAAAAAGTAATAAAAGCACTTTTTGCAGTGTAGTTTCAAGGGTAAAACTCACTTAATTTTGATTAATTACTTCTAAAAACAAAGCAGCATTTATTTGCTTATCCAGAAAAGGCATTTTTGATTTAAGAGTTTTTAGATATTTGGACTTGAAACAAGACACAAACTCAGTGTATTGTGTGTTTGCAGTGTAGTAAAGAGATTCCCTTTCTGCTCTCCTTAATGTGTTCATTCTGTTCTGTTCCTCCTCTTTGATTTTGGTCATCCCCTCATTGTTGTTACTCACAGATCACTGTCTGCTGTATCTCTGTCTGTCGTCTTCAGTGTATCCTGCTCGGTCCAGCTTTAACTCTCCATCAGTCTGGCTCCAGTGTTCATTCATATTTCTCCTTCATTGATAACAGACAGTGTGTTCTGCTGCGGCACTGCTGGTGTGTGTTACGTAATGCAGCTCTGCAGAGAATCTCCTCTGTACTGTACTGTGTGGGACGTGCCTTTAATATCCACGGCGGCATATACTGCACACATCTGCAGGGTTAGAACGTGACAAACTACACACTGCCAAAAAGATCTGTATTTTGTGATTCACAAGTGTTTATTTGTGGTTGTAAATTGCATTATGGGATGTTGATCTCTGCCCATTTGACTTTTGATGTTGAAAATTCTGCATTTAACAAAGTGATTTTTATTGATGATTTAGTAGTTTGAGATAATATTATGTGTAAGAGATATTATCTAGAGAAATAAGCATAGATATATACATTAGATGTCGCCTGGCCTATTGTTGTCTATTGGACGGAATGCGTCAATAGCGCCGCCATCTTGCTACAGGGTAGCGCTCCTTTGAAATGAATGCGGGACCAAGGTACAGTGGAGGACTGTGGCCATCCAAAGCCGAGATATACACATATATCTATGATCGGGAGTTTTCCTGGATGTTAGTATGTAATTTTTTTTCGCTAATTACGAAAATTATAATTTTACATCACTTTTCTACATTGATGGATCAGTGACCGCACGGGCATTCCTGACAAAAAGCTTGTGTTTGTGTGTACAGAAATGTACTATTTACCCTGCCTGTTAAATCTGATCTAATCATGTCCTGAAACACAGCTCCTCTCCTGCTTTCACTGCTCATACTGACGGAGGGAGCGATTCGTTTGTGTATGAATTCCCCGACCGACTCTTTCACTAATGTTAGCCGACAATAATACAAGTTTCTGACAGCGCAGCATCTCGTTGTCATATTTCTTTTGCACTGTTTGCTGATTTTATTCAACAAAACTAGCATAAGCCGAGTGTTTAGTGTGAGTTGGAGTTGCTTTGCCGTATGGTGAATGCAGTAAGTGACTGTTATCATCAATAACGTTACCTGATTAGCACAAAAGTTCAGAACATACAAAAACAGAAAAAAACTTAATATTACCTATGAAATGTTCTGCCTTTGTGCTTTGTTTTCTTTGTTTGCTCGTTACTACACCCGTAGACAGCGCTAAAGTCCCGCATCTTCACGTAATAACACTGTCTTGTCTAGTGCGGTTGAATGACATTTGTCCTGGGAGCACTGTACCAATGTGGCGGCGCTACTGACGCATGCTCAGGTTCCCTATGCGATATCTAGTGTATATATCTATGAGAAATGAGAGTGTAAAATAACAGAAGATGTGCTGCAGTTTATTACAAGGTTTCTGTAGCATAATATACAACGCCAACCCAGACAATACAGCACTGCACACTATTACACATGTTCAGAAAAGTCACTTTTTCAGGCTTTTCAAGGTTAAAAGTTGTTGGAGGAAAGATCAAGCTTTTATTAAGCAACCATAAAAGCAGAAATAAACTGGGAAAATAGAAATACATAAGCACGAATCCCAAAATCTGAAGATCCGAGTGCGAAAATGAGAGCACCTAAATGGATATGCTGGAGGATAATATTAAAGAAAATGAACAAACAGGAAAAATAAACAGAAATATAAATAAATATGCAATAATTAATATGTATTATCTGTCTATTCACAAAGATGCTCAGTGACCAAACTCTTATTAATGGAAACTTTATATAACCTCTATTGTCTATCAGCTTGTTAAGTGGTGACGTGTTTGTGACGTATGTAATACTGTTTCCGGGTCCAAGCCGGCATTCATTTGAGTGGAGAAATCATTTGTTTATGATCACGTTTTATTCCTATCACACATTAAAGGTAATTTTATATAAAATCATAGTGTACACAACAATCTCTGGGCTTGCTGCATAACAAATACCAAAATTTTAACAATTTATAAAAAAATAATCTCTTTCTGGCCATCGGATATTAGGCATGGACATATATATTACGATCGTGATTTTCGAAAGCCTTAAATCGCTTTGTAAACATTTATTATTACCATTTCATGAGTCTCCTCATTCAGTTGAATAGAGCGCTTGGACCCGGAAGCCGCTCCGCGTGACGTCACACTTAACAAGCGGATATTCTTGGGGTTTGGGGTTGTAGACTAAAGTGTAGAGGGTTGGGAAGTCGCGGATGAAGTGTGTGTGAGGAGGATAATCGGTAAAAGGAGGTGCTGGATCAGATTTCAGAGGTTATGAATCCAGATTGTTCCGACACAAATTGAGCCCTGGGCCCGGATTTTTAAAAGGATTAATCCGGATAAAATTGATCCAGATCTAGTAATCCTGTTTTTGCGATCCGGGATCACGTAATCCAGCTTACTTTTTGAGCCAGTTTTTAAAAGCAACATCGGTTTGGATCAATCTGATATGGATAGGAACTTTTCAGGATCACTAAATCTTGACAACCAGTGCTCAAACAGAATAGGAAATCACAATGTAGAACTATAGAAATGTAAAGAGCAGCAAGTAGAATAGCCAGTGTGGGTCTATATACATTTTTATTTTGATTTGAAATGAAAACACACACTTTTTAAAAAAATAAATAAAAACAAGAAAAACCCCCAACCCATGCTCTCCCAGCAGCCTGCTCATCTGAGATCTGCAACACAAACACTGTACATTGAGGATACTTATAACAAGTTTCAAATATAGATGTTTTAAATTAAAAAAACAAACCTTTTGTGCTCTATTTTGTAGATTCAGGCGCAAAGTCCAAATTGCAGGGCGCAAAAGCATTAAGGGCATGTTCGAATGTGTTTCGAGAATAAACCAATCAGAAGCTGCATCCCAAATGGCACACTATGCACTCATGCACTATGTACTTATGCACTTACACACTACACAGGATAGTACATGTATGTAGTGGCGTCCCAAATGGCACACTAATGTTTTTTTACTAAACGTAAATTCAACCCGTTTCCCTGATGACGTTTGACGGTTGCCAAATCAGTGAAATAAACGACCGAATTATCAAAAAATACCTGCCGTGAGTATAACCACATTCACCATCAGGAGGCGCTATAATCACTCTCATAGGGGAATTTTGCTTTCACAATCCAAAATAAATAAAGTTATCCAACATGTGCGCCCGATAGCTCCGCCCCTTCCGCTACGTAAGCAAACCTGCGATCGTTGAGTGCGTGAAGTGTCCATCATTACACACTTCATTATACCGGCTGAATGAGTGCATCATCCGGGTAATTAAAGTGCACTTTTAATTGTTAGAGTTTCCAGTGTGAACACACTACTCACACTATTTATACTACAAAATGGCGTAGAATAGTGCATAAGTATGCGATTTGGGACGCAGCTAGAGTCTCATCTCCCATTCCCTTTAAGAGTCAGTTGCGTCGCTCTATAGCGCATTTGCTATTTAAATGGCGGACATTGTTAGTGTAAAAACTAAACGCTTCACTAGAGAGAAACGGTTAAACAGAGCATCTGCAGCGCGAGAATGAGAGATGAGCCTCCTCATTCTTTACTTTCGCTTTCACTCTCTTCCGTGCAAAGAAACATGTTGTACGCTTAGACATCCATTAGCCTAAACACACTTCACATGCTTTAAAAATGTGGCATTTCAAAACTATTGATATTTATTTTAAAGATTTATATATTTAATGATACATAAACCAACACAGGCTCATTGCAAAAACATATCCCCGCATACATTTCTGGAGAGAGCCATGCATGAGGCCAGAGGTACGTATGGCTGCATTTCATCTTTAAAATGAACACTACAGGGTGGTATGTACACTGAAAAAAAAAGATTCAAGGATGATTCCTTGGATTTACTAACTTTTTCTAAGTTAAGGGGTTGTAAACTATTTATTTGGGCTGATTTTAAACTAACAAATTAAGTTGAACATTACTAAATTTAATTTGTTTGTTTAAATTCAACACAAATAAATAGTTTGCAACAACTTTGCAGACAGCATTTTTTTCAGTGTAGAGTTTGCATGTTCTCCCCGTGTTGGCATGGGTTTCCTCTGGGTGCTCTGGTTTCCCCCACAGTCCAAACACATGCGCTATAGGGAAATCAATTAAGCTAAATTGGGCTTAGTGTAAGTGTGTGCATGTGAGTGTGTATGGGTGTTTCCAGGTGCCAGATGTATTCATTGCGTAAAAAAAATGTTGGTATAGTTGGCGGTTCATTCCGCTGTGGCGACCCCTGATGAATAATGTCCCTAAGCTGATGAAAAATTAATAAATTAATACGTAAAGCAGCATTTTTATTGCATAAATTCACATTTGTCCACACACCAAGTGATCATAACACCATCGCATCTCAGAATTGTAAGTATCTGCTATCTTCCTTTCCTAATAGTGCATCCTGCTGTTTTCTAAATTAGCCATGTTTCATTTTCCTCCTGGCCATGTTTGGTTTTATATTAGTTTCTGTTTTGCCGTGATGTAATTATGTAAAGCAGTTTAGTCTATGAAATCTTCTCAGCGTGGTGCCAACAATAAACCCTGATGCAGCAAATGCCAACATCTCCGGGTAAACATCTGATTCCAGAGCAGCTCTTATTCGCCCACACGGCTCACGGTTTATTTAACACCAGACTTGATGTTGATTTAAATGAAAGCATTTTACTTTCTGCTGCATCTCATTGTCTTTATGAAACGTACACTGCACATTGTTTATCTTTTGTTAAAGAGATAGTTCACCCCAAAAATATAAATTCTGTCATCGTTTACTCGTACGCTCAACAATATTTTTGCTGCTTGTGCAAACTACTCATTTAATCATCACAATTCTTTAGATTTTTTTTGGGGTGACCTAATTGTTTCATGTTCATTCTACTTTAATTTGTTAACATATTTATTAAAAAAGTTAACTTAAACCATGGCAGCAAGGTTGCTCAATGATTAGCACTGTGGCCTCACAGCAAGAAGGTCGCTGGTTAAAGTCCCATCTGGGTCAGTTGGCATTTCTGTGTGGAGTTTGCATGTTCTCCCCGTGTTGGAGTGGGTTTTCTCTGGGTGCTCTGGTTTCCCCCACAAGTCCAAACACATGCGCTATAGGGGAGTTGATGAACTAAATTGGCCGTAGTGTATGAGTGTCTGTGTGTGCGTGTGTGTGAATGTGTGTATGGGTGTTTCCCACTACTGGATTGCAGCTGGAAGGGTATCCGCTGTGTAAAACATATCCTGGAATAGTTGGCGATTCATTCAGCTGTGTCGACCCCTGATAAACAAGGGATTAAGCTGAAGGAAAATGAATTAAGGAATGATTACTACTGTTTGTATTGGGACAACATGAATGAATTGTGTATATCTCTCTGTGCGCTTTTTCACAGTGTAGTTTCTTTCCTCTAATGAACACAAAATAAGATGTTTTGAATATTGTCATTGTTACGTCCTTTTAGATGTTAATATTAAACTAGGAGTACATGACATAACATACATTAGTTTAATGTGTGTGACAAGCGGATGGAGAAAGAAATAAACTGAACCAAATAATCACTGCAATTATTTATTGCCCATACATCCAATGAAACCAGTAAATATATATTATACAGTGAAAGAAAAATATTTACAATGATTAAATAATGAATTACCTGGGGGGAGAGGAAGTAGTTGAATGTGCTTAAATCAAAGAAATAAATATAACAAAACTCAGTAACTGTTTTCATCAAACTAAACTAAATATGAAAAGAAAAGCATGAAAAGAAACATCTTCAACGTACCAAACGTCTAAACTAAACTGCTCTAACTAAAAACAAAACATACAGAAAACAGCACATTCTCCTGAACCTAGTGAACTAATACAAAATATACATGTGTATATGTATATCGCGCGACTTACTCACTCCTACACCTCTCCGAGGCATCACTCAAACATGTCAGTTGCTGGACAAGTTCACAAGCAAATATATTGCATTATTAAATCGCAAATTTTAGACAAGAGCATTAAACAAGCAAAACACATTCTCTCAGACTAGCCCTCGCAAGAGAGACTGTCCTCACAGAGACCCACAGAAAGAATAAGAGCGAGAAGTGGCGAGAAGGAAAGAGACAGAGAGAGAGAGAGAGAGCGATCGCCATTGCAGTTTGGGCTCGGCTATTAAACGCTACGCCAACCAGCGATTGGTGGCGCAAACCCAGCGTCAGCGGCCAACGTCATCAGCACGAAATGCGGATCCTCCAATGCCGTTCGTACCTGTAACACATGCATGAAACGACACACCCACATACAAACAAACGCACACACTTATCCAAAATACGTTCTGCAAGCGAACGTTACAGTCATTAGTGCATTTTTGGGTGTAATGACTTATAAAGTTACAGTAACTGAATTATTTTTCCACCGAAAAAGTAGATTACTGTTGATTTTCAGGTCGTTAAGTTGCAGATATTGCTTGTCTTAAAGAACCCCTATTATGCATATTTTGTTTTTGGGGGTCTCCAACAATGATTGTAAAAAATATGGATGACGCGACAGCCCTTTTCCCATTGAACGCCTTGAGGGCAAAACCCCTGCTTGACGGGCACAAACTGTCGCAAAAGACTGCTGAAATTGGAGCCTTGACATGCGCAGAAGGACTGTCTGATGGAGCCAGAGGAGGAGCCGCGAAAATGAGCAGAGTCGAGCTTCCAATCAAACGCTTTATGTAAAATCAACCACGCCCCCCGAACTGCTCAGCATGCGTTTGCTGTCATATCAACACAAATGGATGTAATAACGTTAACAAATATGAGGGTTTTATATATTCAATCGCACCAGCTCCGGACCGCAGCGCATAACCTACTTGCGGCGTCGCGGGCTGATTCCGGCTCGCATGCGGCAGCGCATCCGGAGTAGGTCCAGCAGAGGTAGTCAGTCTGAGCTCTGAGGGGTAAGTCTCCGGCAGGCGAGAATCTAGCCGGAACTGGCCCGAGTGTATTTTGCTATCTGGGTGGTTAGGCGTGTATCAGCAAACTAATAAAGCCTGAAAAAAGCCCTGACCTCAGCGAATAAACAGAGTTCCACCAGGATCATGTATGTCAGAAACTGTAGTTTACTGCTGAACTCATTTTGTCATGGTAAAATAACACAGAAATCGAATAATAACACTTTAGTCTCCTGCCGAAGCTCAGACGCGCTGCTTTGAGAAACTGTCAATCACAGCTGTCAATCACGATGACACGCCCAGCATTAAATTACTGCTAAAAACAAACTGTTTACAAAAATGAAGATCTGCACCTATTTCAGCACAATAACCAGTGCCTTAATCCACCAGAACCATCTTTCGGGACATTTTATTGCAAGTGTAATGAATTTTTTTATTTGGGCTCAAGTCTCCTTCATTAACACGGAGGAGGCGGGCTTTATGACTTGTACTGCAGCCAGCCCCCAGGGGGCGATCTAACGGCCGAGACCTTCACTCAAACACAGGCTTGCGGCACACTTGGTCTCCAACAACAGGCTGATATGCATGCAAGGTCAAAAAACACTTTCATTGTCTCATAATCTGCATTTATTTTTACCTAATTATCCCAACGACTCCCATATGATTCCTTCAGTGATTCATTTGTTCCCAAATCCCTCCTTGCATTATGCTAATCTGCATTGATTAGTCAGATGACCCAGTCTGTTGTGATTGGTCGACTGCGTTCAACAATTTTGAAGTAGTCAGAGTGCAGAGTGTATGTGTGAGCATACCTGCCAACACTCCCGTTCTTCAGACGCATCTCCCGCCACCCTCCCGTTTTGTTATTTCTCCCAAAAAAACTCTCGTAATTTCATCCATCCCGCGCCCATTATTAAATAACAGTAATTATTATTATTTAATTCATCCATTGATTTTCTTGTTGGCTTAGTCCCTTTATTAACCCGGGTTCGCCACAGCGGAAGGAACCGCCAACTCATCCTGCAAGTTTTTACACAGCGGATGCCCTTCCAGCTGCAACCCATCTCTGGGAAACATCCACACACACACTCATACACTACAGACAATTTAGCCTACCCAATTCACCTGTACCGCATGTCTTTGGACTCTGGGGGAAACCGGAGCACCCGGAGAAAACCCACGTGAATGCAGGAAGAACATGCAAACTCCACACAGAAACGCCACCTGAGCCGAGGCTCGAACCAGCGACCAAGCAACCTTCTAACATTATTTATTATGAAACAAAATGCAACAATGCATGGAGGTAATTATACACTTAAACTAATTATTTAGTGTGCATAGGGGATTGGAGAGGGCAGGTCAGGCTTTCCAGCAAGTGTGTCCACCACAACAGATGCAAGTGCTGAAGATGAACGAGCAATGAATGTTTGGTTGATCTCTCCTTTTCATTGGTTTCCCAGTTGTAAGTTGATTGGTTTATTTCATCAGCGTTTCTTCCTCTCTGTATTTCTCTGTCTAGTGAGATCAATCGTCTGGATCTGGGACTCACAGTGGAGGTGTGGAATAAAGGTCTGATCTGGGACACCATGGTCGGGTATGTCTGGATGCCGCTGCAGAGTATTCGGCAGTCGAATGAGGTCAGCACTGCATGGTTTCAATCATATCATAATAACAGTATTGCAGCTTAATTATCATTTCAGCATCTGCAATGGTCACATTACAGAATCTGCACTGTTGAGTCTGCACTGTAAAAAAAAATCTGTAAATTAGCAGTTTTTCATATTTGGTCAGTCATGTTTTTATTTTTCGCCTGTATTTTCAGTCTATTTGCTGTTGTTAATTGCATTATAGGATGTTGATCTCTGCTCTGTCCACGTCTGATGTTGAAAATTCAACTCTACATTCTAACAAAGTGACTTTTATTGACATTTTAGTGGTTATAAATGATATAGGGAATAATATGTAGAGAAATAAGTGTGTAAAGTAACAGAGAATGTGTTGCAGTTTAGTACAAGGTTTCTGTAGCGTAATATACAACACCAACCCAGACAATAAAACACTGCACACTATTGCACATGTTCAGAAAAGTCACTTTTTCACACTTTTCAAGATGAAAAGTTGTTAAAAGAAACATCAAGATCCCATAATGAAACTCAGATGCAGAAATAAATAAAAAATAAATAAAAACTTGAACCACAAAATACAGAAAACTGCTCATTTACAGATATATTTTACAGTGATTGATGCAGACTAAACAAAAACAAATAATTAAAAATTGTTATTATTGTTACTACAAGATTGTATTTTCTGTTTATTTTCACTTTATTATCATTTTTCTATTATTTTAATTTTGATTGATTTATTGATTGATTTATTTATATATATATATATATATATATATATATATATATATATATATATATATATATATATAATTTTTTCATTTATTTATTGTTATTGAAAATTTCACTTGAACAAATATATTAAACATGAATCAAAAATCGTAGTAAAATTTAAGTAATAAATACCAAGGTAAAATAAAATAATGTAGTGCATATTTTATTTAATTATATATATATTTTTTATTATTTTACAGTCAAATAAAACATTAAATAATTGATATATTAATATAAATATTATAAGGTTATTAAATATTGATGTTATTTATTGAGCTGTTTTGTTCATTTGGCGATATTTTGTCACTTTTATTAACAATTTAGTAGATAATATGCTTAAGAATAATATATAAAGAAATAAGTCTGTACAATAACAGAAGATGTGCTGCAGTTTATTACAAGGTTTCTGTAGCGTAATATACAACACCAACCCAGACAATACAACACTGCACACTATTACACATGTTCAGAAAAGTCACTTTTTCAGGCTTTTCAAGATGAAAAGTTGTTGAAAGAAACATCAAGATCCCATAATGAAACTCAGATGCAGAAATAAATAAAAAAAAATAAAAACTTGAACCACAAAATACAGAAAACTGCTCATTTACAGATATATTTTACAGTGATTGATGCAGACTAAACAAAAACAAATAATTAAAAATTGTTATTATTGTTACTACAAGATTGTATTTTCTGTTTATTTTCACTTTATTATCATTTTTCTATTATTTTAATTTTGATTGATTTATTGATTGATTTATTTATATATATATTTATATATATATATATATATATATATATATATATATATATATATATATATATATATATTTATATATTTATAATATTTTTTTCATTTATTTATTGTTATTGAATATTTCACTTGAACAAATATATTAAACATGAATCAAAAATCGTAGTAAAATTAAAGTAATAAATACCAAGGTAAAATAAAATAATGTAGTGCATATTTTATTTAATTATATATATATATATATTTTATAATTTTACAGTCAAATAAAACATTAAATAATTGATATATTAATATAAATATTATAAGGTTATTAAATATTGATGTTATTTATTGAGCTGTTTTGTTCATTTGGCGACATTTTGTCACTTTTATTAACAATTTAGTAGATAATGTGCATAAGAATAATATATAAAGAAATAAGTCTGTACAATAACAGAAGATGTGCTGCAGTTTAGTACAAGGTTTCTGTAGCGTAATATACAACACCAACCCAGACAATACAACACTGCACACTATTACACATGTTCAGAAAAGTCACTTTTTCAGGCTTTTCAAGATGAAAAGTTGTTAAAAGAAACATCAAGATCCCATAATGAAACTCAGATGCAGAAATAAATAAAAAATCAATAAAAACTTGAACCACAAAATACAGAAAACTGCTCATTTACAGATATATTTTACAGTGATTGATGCAGACTAAACAAAAACAAATAATTAAAAATTGTTATTATTGTTTACTACAAGATTATATTTTCTGTTTATTTTCACTTTATTATCATTTTTCTATTATTTTAATTTAGATTTATTTATTTATTTATTTATTTATTTATCTATTTATTTATTTATATATTTATTTATATATTTATAGATTTTTTTCATTTATTTATTGTTATTGAATATTTCACTTGAACAAATACATCAAACATGAATAAAAAATCGTAGTATAATTTAAGTAATAAATACCAAGGTAAAATAAAATAATGTAGTGCATATTTTATTTAATTTAATATATATATATATTTTTTATAATTTTACAGTCAAATAAAACATTAAATAATTGATATATTAATATAAATATTATAAGGTTATTAAATATTGATGTTATTTATTGAGCTGTTTTGTTCATTTGGCGACATTTTGTCAATTTTATTGACAATTTAGTAGATAATGTGCTTAAGAATAATATATAAAGCAATAAGTCTGAGTCTTATTTATTGTCAGTCACTAATTGATTGTCATCAGTGATTGATGCAGACTAAACATAAATAAATAATTAAAAATTGTTATTATTGTTACTAGAAGATTATATTTTCTGTTTATTTTCACTTTATTATCATTTTTATATTATTTTAATTTTGATTTATTTATTTATATATTTATATTATTTTTTCATTTATTTATTGTTTTTGAATATTTCACTTGAACAAATATATTAAACATGAATCAAAAATCGTAGTAAATTTTAAGTAATACCATGGTAAAATAAAATAATGTAGTGCATATTTTATTTAATTATATAAATATTTTTTATAATTTTATAGTAAAATAAAACGTTAAATAATTGATATATTAATATAAATATTATAAGGTTATTAAATATTAATGCTATTTTGTTTATTTGGCGACATGGTGGCTCAGTGGTTAGCACTGTCGCCTTACAGCAGGAGGGTCACTTTTGACAGTTGACATTTCTGTGTGGAGTTTGCATGTTTCCTCCGGTTTCCTCTACAGTCCATACACATGTGCTATAGGTGAATTGGGTAATTGGTACTATTTGTGGTTGTGAATTGCATTATGGGATGTTGATCTCTCCTCTGTCCACTTGTGATGTTGAAACTCTACAGTTTAACAAAGTGACTTTTATTGATATTTTTGTAGATAGTATGCATAAGAAGTCTTATATAAAGAAATAAGCCTGCACAATAACAGTTGTGCTGCGGTTTATTACAAGGTGTTTATAGCATAATGTACATCACCAACCCAGAAGTTACAACACTGCAGACTATTACACATGTTTATAAACAACCCAGGCTCATTGTGGAAACGTAGTCCCGCGGACGTTTCTGGAGACCGTGGAATACGTCCCGGCGGGTACGTACGGCTGCAGTTTTTGTTTTCGTGAATCCGCGAGAGGCTGCTGTTGTGTGCTTTTTCGCACCTCAGACGCCTCTCGCGAGTGCTGTTCACTCCCGCGATGTTCTCGCGTGAACCCACCGGAGGCTGCTGTCCAACTGACCGGATGATTGACTGCGCGAGCGGCCAATCGGCAGACCCGCCCTCCTCCTTCCCTGAACCCAACCAATTTTACCGATCGACCCGCCCGCCCGCTCGCTTCCCTAAACCCAAGCAACATTTTACAAAAAGCCGTCCAAAAAAATAAAAGCCCAGATTTTTTTTTTCTACCGTGTTTTCAGATGTCACCGCGTTCTCACCCTGTCACGAAACTCGTTCACTTCATTTTTTGGATTCTGTTTTTGTCTTACATGATGGAACCGCTCTTCCCCGGACTCGAAACCGATCGCCGTGGTCGACTCCTCTCTGCATCTCGAGCCTGCCGACGTACACGATGAGCTGAGTGGACAAACGGGTTGCAGCGGGGAAGCCCTCCACAAGGAGGTAAGGCAAACGTGAAAGGGAACAGTGTCACACCGCCCCGCAGCGTTCGCTTAAAAAAAATAAACACGGCCGTACGTACCCCCCAGGACGTATTCCGCTGTCTCCAGAAACGTCCACGGGACTACGTTTTCAGAATGAGCTTGGGTTGAATTTTACCGATCGACCCGCCGGCCCGCTTGCTTTCCTTAAACCCGAGCAACATTTTACAAAAAGCCGTCAAAAAAAATAAAAGCCCCGAATTTTTTCTTCTACCGCGTTTTCGGATTTCACCGCTTTCTCACCCTGTCACGAAACTCGTTCACTTAATTTTTGGGACGCAGTTTTTGTCTTACCTGATGGAACCGCTCTTCCCCGGACTCGAAACCGATCGCCGTGGTCAACTCCTCTCTGCATCTCGAGCCTGCCGACGTACACGATGAGCTGAGTGGACAAACGGGTTGCAGCAGGGAAGCCCTCCACAAGGAGGTAAGGCAAGCGCGAAAGGGAACATCATCACACCGCCCCGCAGCGTTCGCTTAAAAAAAATAAACACGGCCGTACGTACCCCCCAGGAAGTATTCTGCTGTCTCCAGAAACGTCTACGGGACTACGTTTTCAGAATGAGCTTGGGTTGAATTTTACCGATCGACCCGCCGGCCCGCTCGCTTCCCTAAACCCGAGCAACATTTTACAAAAAGCCGTCCAAAAAAATAAAAGCCCCGATTTTTTTTTTCTTCTACCGCGTTTTCGGATTTCACCGCGTTCTCACCCTGTCACGAAACTCGTTCACTTAATTTTTGGGACTCAGTTTTTGTCTTACCTGATGGAACCGCTCTTCCCCGGACTCGAAACCGATCGCCGTGGTCAACTCCTCTCTGCATCTCGAGCCTGCCGACGTACACGATGAGCTGAGTGGACAAACGGGTTGCAGCGGGGAAGCCCTCCACAAGGAGGTAAGGCAAACGTGAAAGGGAACAGTGTCACACCGCCCCGCAGCGTTCGCTTAAAAAAAATAAACACGGCCGTACGTACCCCCCAGGACGTATTCCGCTGTCTCCAGAAACGTCCACGGGACTACGTTTTCAGAATGAGCTTGGGTTGAATTTTACCGATCGACCCGCCGGCCCGCTTGCTTTCCTTAAACCCGAGCAACATTTTACAAAAAGCCGTCAAAAAAAATAAAAGCCCCGAATTTTTTCTTCTACCGCGTTTTCGGATTTCACCGCTTTCTCACCCTGTCACGAAACTCGTTCACTTAATTTTTGGGACGCAGTTTTTGTCTTACCTGATGGAACCGCTCTTCCCCGGACTCGAAACCGATCGCCGTGGTCAACTCCTCTCTGCATCTCGAGCCTGCCGACGTACACGATGAGCTGAGTGGACAAACGGGTTGCAGCAGGGAAGCCCTCCACAAGGAGGTAAGGCAAGCGCGAAAGGGAACAGCGTCACACCGCCCCGCAGCGTTCGCTTAAAGAAAATAAACACGGCCGTACGTACCCCCCAGGACGTATTCCGCTGTCTCCAGAAACGTCCGCGGGACTACGTTTTCAGAATGAGCTTGGGTAGCTTATAAAAGTCACTTTTTCACACTTTTCAAGGTTAAAAGTTGTTGGAGGAAAGATTAAGATCCGATGATGCGACTTAAACGCAGAAATAACCTGGGAAAAGTAAACATTTGAATCACAGAATACAGAAAGCTGCTCATTTATGGATATTTTTGGAGTGTATGCTCTACTCTTTCTGTCCCGTTACATAAGCCAGTGCCTGCTTTATTTAAAGACTGCACTTTTTCCCAGCCTCCTTCCTTTTGCTGCTTTTATGTGCTGCTTCCTAAACGAGTTTTTCTTCATGCTTTCATAACGCGATATGAATAATGCATCATCAGCTGTCAATAATGAATGAGTGTTTTCTTCTTCAGTCTCTGGTGCTTTATGAGTCCGCTATTGTGTTTTCTAAGAACGTTTTTTAGATGTTTCTGATGAGGGAATACAGCGAGCGGTGTTTGGTGTAGTGCGTTATTAATTAAATAACTTACTACTGAAAAAATGTATGACACGGTGACTCAGTGGTTAGCACTGTAGCCTCACAGCAAGATGGTCACTGGTTTGAGTCCCGGCTGAGCCAGTTGGCGTTTCTGTGTGGAGTTTGCATGTTCTTCCTGTGTTTGCGTGGGTTTCCTCCGGGTGCTCCGGTTTCCTCCTCAGTCCAAAGACATGCGCTATAGGTAAATTAGGTAGGCTAAATTGTCCGTAGTGTATGTGTGTGAATGAGTGTGTATGGATGTTTCCCAGAGATGGGTTGCAGCTGGAAGGGCATCCGCTGCGTAAAACGTGTGCTGGATAAGTTGGTGGTTCATTCCGCTGTGGCGACCCCGGATTAATAAAGGGACTAAGCCGACAAGAAAATAAATGAAATATGAATGAAATATAATAATAATTAGCCTGGCTTGTGTAGCAAGCCAGACTACTGTTATCCTATTTTTCTTCTGAGACTAAAAAACAAAACACATCTCCTCCTAGAGCTTTCGAGCTATGACCACCAAACTCACACCAAACCTTCAAACTGGTCTGACTCGGTGTGCTATATCTTTTCCAACTGATCCGACTTTCGGTTTTCTGAAAAACGTCCGGGGACCGTCGGAAAAATCCCTTTGACTTAACATTGGACCAGACTTTGTGACCTCATAACTCTGCATCAGACTGTCACACAGACTTCTAACTGGGCTCATTTAATTCAGACTACCTAACTGCCAATACCTGATGAGCTTTTAACTTTCTGGCCACACCCTAGTAACCACTTTTGGGACCCTAGAAACTGTCCCATAGACTTCCATTCAAAAGACTGTCATTGACTTAACATTGGATCAAACTTTGTGAGCTCATAACTCTGCATCAGACTCTCCTACAGACTAATGGCTGAGCTCATTAAACTCAGACAACCAAACTACGAATAACTGACAAGCTTTTAACTTTCTAGCCACTCCCTAACAACCAGATACTGCACCCTAGCAACTATCTATCTATCTATCTATCTATCTATCTATCTATCTATCTATCTATCTATCTATCTATCTATCTATCTATCTATCTATCTATCTATCTATCTATCTATCTATCTATCTATCTATCTATCTATCTATCTATCTATCCATCCATCCATCCATCCATCCATCCATCCATCCATCCATCCATCCATCCATCCATCCATCCATCCATCCATCCATCCATCCATCCATCCATCCATCCATCCATCCATCCATCCATCCATCCATCCATCCATCCATCCATCCATCCATCCATCCATCCATCCATCCATCCATCCATCCATCCATCCATCCATCCATACTTTTTAAAACTGTTTAAACTAAATAAACTATTACCAACAGGCTTTCACAAGCCAGCCTCAAAGTTTGTCTCGACAAACTTTAATAATCTAGTTAACATTATAATAATTAACTAATTACATTAAGTAACTAATTAACTTTACTTTATTCAGTAATTGGAATAACTATATTTATAGGAACTGATTACATTCAACACTGCTTTTAATTAGAGTAGATGTTGAAAACAAAGAAGCAAAACAATACTCTAATTACCATGAATCTGAATCGCTCTAAGAGGCTAAAAACACAAATACATTTTAATTAACTGCATTTTGTTTTTGTTTAATAATTTTAATAAACATTTTTTGTTTACAGAGGCTCTTTTACAACCATTTTTTCTCATAGCTGTGCTAAATACTATTATGAACATTATCATATTATGTTTTTTTTATGTTTTTTATCTTGGCATCAGTATCTCGCAGTGTTTCTCAGTGTTTTGCTAGGATTGTTGTAGGCACTTTAACAGGCGGCTCGTTTCACTTTTATTGACATTCGTAAATGTGCTTGGCTGAGAAATGAACGAGAAAGACATTTATGTGTTGCTTTAGTAAGAGATTTATGCGCAGTAAACGCTGACCTCAGAGCACAGCCAATCACACGAGCCGTCTGGATGATGTCACAGGAATCAGATGAGTCATCAGTCCTGCGGCATTCTGGGAAATGAAGTCACAGAGGTTAACAGACGTGTGCGTGTATGGAGGAAGAGTTAATGGATTGTAAAGGGGAAGGTCACCCTTTTCAATTAAAGGAAAATATTGCTTTATTGGCAAAGAGATCGGCTGATGCATTTTTTTTAATGCTTATGAATTCCCATTATTTATTGCTGCTGACCTGAAATATATTTTATAGTCTGATTTGAATGAACAGAATTAGCTTTTGACTTAAACAAGTGTTTATTAAACTAATCTACCCTGGCCGGCCACTTTATTAGGTACAACTGCTCGTTATCAAAAATTTCTAATCAGCCAATCACATGGCAGCAGCTCAATGCATTTAAGCATTTAGACATGGTCAAGATGATCTGCTGCAGGTCAAAGCGAGCATCAGAATGGGGAAGAAAGAGGACTTAAGTGACTTTGACCGTGGCATAATTGTTGGTGAAAGACGGGCTGCTCTGAGTATTTCAGAAACGGCTGATCTACTGGGATTTTCACGCATGATCATCTCTAGGGTTTACAGAGAATGGTCCGACAAAGAGCAAATATCCAGTGAGCGGCAGTGAGCTGGAATCGTTGGCGGTTCATTCCACTGTGTAGACGCCTAATTAATAAAGGGACTAAGCCGAAATGAAAATGAATAAATGAATAATGGGAAGAGAATTCAAAGTAGAGATCTGCACGGGACTAAATTTTGAATCCCGCTCACGCCAGGTTTTAGCCCGAACCCGACCGCTCCCGCTTATATTTAGCATTTGTTGTCCCGTTGCCCGCCCCATTTTCTACCCGTCGCGCCCGTTCCCGCTAACGGACGGGGGGGAGAACAAAACTGAAAACCACCCAGCTACACAGAGTACAGACAGCCTATAACAAGCTGTCTGTATAAACACACAAACACAAGCACAAGCATGTGACACACACACATACACACAGACAGCGTCTCGCTCTCTCTTTCATTTATACACACACACACACACACACACCTCTAATTCACAGTAACACTATATATACTTAACAATATTCGTTCATTAATTTTCCTTCGGTTTAGTCCCTTAATTTATTAAGGGTTTCCACAGTGGAATGAACTGCCATGTCAGGAATGTCTGTATAAAGGACCCAAAAGCAGAAGAGTTCAATTCAATAGAGTTTTTAATTAAATAAGCAAAAAGAAAATGGCTGTTTCTTAATATGCGTTCTTCAGCGGTCTTGCGTCCTCGTGTTCTCGTGAACGTCATCATCAGCTGCCCAAGTTCAGTTCCAATACTCAAGACCACAAGTACGGAGGACGCGTGAAACTTCCCGGATGTGTTCTTGATATCGAATGATGCAGACTTGAGCACCGAACTCGCTCTGGAAGTCCCAGAAGTCATTGCGAATGAAGGTGGGAAGCGCTGCATTTTATTTAGATTTATTATTAAAGTTCAGAGATATCACTTATTTACCTCAGGAGTTTCCCTAAATAAAACATTGAAAGTAAACATTACCATTGACATCTTAATAAAGAAATAAACACATTAAGGGTGTTTGTTTGCTGAAATTCGTATTAAAATCGGTTTTATTTATATTGTGCAGAGTATAATCATAATGTTTTTATGCAAAGTGTATATTTTGAAAAGGGGAAAAACTATAAATTGATGTATGAATGCTGTAATGTTTAAATAATTTACCATTTAAAACGCGTGAAGGTCATGTGACCATCAGGATGAATGCAGCATCTCATTTCTCACAGGACGCGTTCTCTGCCCTCGCGGTCTCCTGAGTTCGTTCTTCCCAGGACACCTGGCAAGACCGCTCTCCACAAGAACACAAGTCCGTTCTCTGCAATCTTGGAAATGGGAAACAGCCACTGACTCAGCAAATTGCTGAGATTCCAGAGCAGATCTTGGACTTTAGTAAAAAATACACAGTAGACTGGACCACAGGCAACGTGTAACAATACTGGAAAAATTCCAACAGAAATTAGCAGCACCACATGATTAAGAACATCAGGAGTGTGTGCTAAATTTCAGTCACAAATAAAGCTAGTCTTTGGTCCAGGCCTGGTGATGCAGGGAAAGGGCAATGGCAAGGATCAAATCTCTAGCAGGGCAGACCAAATCCAGAATGGCTCCAGAGAACTGGACAGAGAATACAGAGATAACAAACAACAGACCGACAAGAAGGCTGTAAGAAACCCAACACTCTGGCAAGAGGAGAAGCGATGCACCCTCAGATATAGGACCAGCAATCAGCAGAAATGAAGGTGGCAGTAAACAAGTGAGGCTACTAATGCCGACTTCAGACTGCATGATTTTCAAAGTAGTCGTGTCACAGATGTGTTCACACTGCTTGACTATCTGGGCTTGCGTTTCGTCGCTGCTTTGTTTACACTGCAAGATGGATCGACGACAGGGACTTTCCCATTGCATGACTTTACTATAGGAAGAATCGCCGACAACTTCGTCCAAACTACGTCTCACAGCCAAAAACACGTCGTATATCTTTTGTTATTAACTACATAATGAGAAAGAAGCCTTTAATGGGGTAGAAATGTACATGTTTGCTCACCTGGGTTTAAAGGGAATTAGCCATTTCTCCTTAACGCTGAGTCCTGTCAAACCTCCACTAGTTTTTCCTCCATTTTGTGGGTCCAAATAAACCGAAAATGAGCGCTTTTAACTTCTCCCCCAGCCTCCCGCTGGCCTGCAGCAGTTATACACACACGCACACACACGCAAGTGAATGCCGCTCTCTCATTGGCTGAAGGCGATCGCTGATGTTATTTTCAGTCAAAACTCAATTCACACGGCATGATCTGAATCGCCGACAGCTCCAGATTTTCAGCAAGCCAAATATCTCACAGGCATCTGCGACTCATCGGCGGTTCTCACAGAGCGCGTCTTTGATAGTTCATACTGTGTGATTGTCACTCACGTGCATGAACACCGATTTGCCTGTGATTTCAGGCATTTGTCGGCGATTTCTCAAAACCTGTCGGCGAGCCTAAATCGGGGCTAAAATCACGCAGTCTGAACTAGGCATAACTGGCAAAGATGATCAACTGTGTGAAGTTACACAGCAATTTGGAGACAAATGAGAAACTTTCATTAAGAAAAGATAGAAAACGCTGTCAGAAAAAAGAGAGAGAAAGCAAAGTTCAAACCCGGGTTCTGACACGCCAATTATTCCTGTATATGTTTTATCCAGTGGATGCCTTTCCAACTTTAACACATCACTGGGAAACACCCATACACACTCATTCTTACACACACTCACACACTTAGTTCATCAATTCCCCTAAAGCGCATGTGTTTGTACTGTGGGGGAAACTGGAGCACCCGGAGGAAACCTACACCAACTCGGGGAGAACATGCAAACTCCACATAAAAATGCTAATGGACTCAGCCGAGACTTGAACCAGCGACCTTCTTGCTGTGAGGTCACAGTGCTAACCACTGAGCCGCCATGCCACCTCACACCTACCATTGTACTTACTTGTTGCAAAGAATGTTGTAATTTTTTTTTTTGCACCTAACTTTGACAAAAACGTGTTTCATTGGGAGTGTGTTTGTGTTTGTGTGTGTATGTGTGTTTCAGGAAGGACCAGGAGAATGGCTGACTCTGGACTCTCAGGTTATCATGGCGGATAATGAAATTTGTGGCACCAAAGATCCAACATTCCACCGTCTGCTTCTGGACACTCGCTTTGAACTGCCGCTCGGTGAGATCTCTATATATTACAGCCATGAATACAAACCCTAGTAGCAAAGAATTCTGGCCCAGATTTGGCAAAAAGCTGGCACAGCAGGCATTCATCCGGCACTGGCATACAGCATGTGGGCTAAACATGGCCCGGGTTTGGCAGAGGTGGCACCGTTTTTAAGGCAGCACACAAAATTTGGGCCAGATGAAAAACGTAGTATTTGGCCCAGATTTAAAAATTTGATAAGTGGGCCATGTGAGTTTGGCCAGTCTTGACCCACATTTAAAATACACTAAAATCATTTTTGAGTAAAGAAAAAAAAAATCTACCAATCAGGTCACTTTGAGAAAAAGCGTGCCCATAGTGTGCCTAAAGCGCATCACTCCATGGGTTTATCAATTTCATTGCAATCGTGACACACCAACCTATCTGGCCCAGTTCAGGCCCAGTTATGAGTTATTAACTTGGCTGAGACTTGGCCCAGATATGGTCTGTGTTTGGCCCTTGTCTAGAAGCCAGATTTGGTCCAGTCATGTACCGTAATTCACTGCGGCATGTGGGCCAAGCAAAACCTGTTTGTGTGGGCCAGAGCTGGGCCAGAGAAATTTTGCTATGTGGGAACTGATTTGATTTTTGCTGCATGTTTATTAGCTTTAAACATCCCTTCAACTACCTGACAAAAGCCTTGTCGCCTATACAAGTTTAATGATAAGCAAATAATAACTTGACTTCTAGTTGATCATCTGAATAAACAAAGATAGGGCGCTGATCGCACACACTTACCAAATCTGTAGACAGGATAATCAGCACATACTGGAGCGGCGTCTTTTTTTTTTAAAAGAGACAAGCAGCAAATCCAGATCTCACCATTGATGAGAAATGCTCTCGAGTAAAAAATGTTCCAAACAAACGCATTTCTGCTGCGCGTCGCGATCACTGATCCACACGTGAGTCTAGCAGCGTCTCATAGAGAAAAAATCAAACAAAACCTTCACATGATGAAAGCAACACTGGCGACCCGTATCTCCAAACAATTCCTATTCTTTTCCCACAACTTTTGGCAACACGACGTGTGTGGTCTCTCTGCCGTCTGAACACTGTTTCAGGTGCAGTCTAAGAAAGCTAGCATGCATATTAATGAAGTTGCAGCGCATACATAATGGAGTGCGCTGATTGGTTTGAACCAAGCCACACTCATGAATGAATGCAACACACTCAGAGACGTAATACGGGACTCCAGGTACAGACGTCCAGTCTGCACGCTGGAATACACGCTATTATCTCATGACCGTGACGCAGCTTCAGAAATTCGTTTCAAACCGGAAGTACGAATTTGCTTGAAATAATGCAAAAACAACCAATTTACACTTTTTAGTGAGATATATGTGTCCTAATAGTGTTTTTAACAGTGTGGGACACATATACCACTGTCAACAGCTCAACACATGTGCTCTGGTGTTTCATGACCCTTTAAAATAGTGACTTGTAATGTAAAGTAAGTAAGTAAGTGTAGCCGGGTGGCAAATCAAGACACAAAACAAGCATGTAAAAGATTGCTTTAAATGGGGGTTTTATCTGACTCCTGTTTAATAAGAAAATATTACAGCGGTCGAAGGGAGCACAGCGGAATAAGCTCCTTGAAAACACTTTTTCCCAAAAAATAACAATAATAAATAATCCTGAATAGTTATACAGAAATAAAACTCAAAATCCTACTTTTATGCAAATCTCAATAGCACAATGGTAAGAAAAATGCAAGAGCACTAAACTTCGGGTACTATAGTGCCCCAATAAATAAAAATATGTATACAAAAATCGAATACAAAAATGCTTTCTTTATCCTACACTGAAATACGGCAGTGCTATTGTACAAAAAAAGAAATAAAAGCATGTTAGCACAACCAATTTAACCTTATATCACACAATTTGAACATTTTCAATGAAATATACATTATACACACATGTATCACCACACAAGATACCTTATTTTATAGGACAACAATAATACTCTATCAAATTCCGAGAAACAGTAAATAAACTTAGTATATAACATGAAATAATAAACTTACATCAGAAATCCTGATTACTGTTCAACATGGAGTCCACTATATTGTACACAAGCCAAGTCATCTACAAAGATGTGCAAAATCAAGGTCCATTAAATGTCATCTTTGGGTTTTAACAATTGTATAATAAAGTTAGGAAAGTATTTACCCCAAAACAACGCTTTTCCACGACGATCACAGCTCGTCACACACAACTCACCACGATGCAATCATGGCTTCTCTGCTCAGTCACGCAGGTGTGTGCACGCGCCTGCCCGCCAACACACACACATATCGCGAGACAAGGACGGACTTTTCTTAAAGGGGCCATGGTCCATTTTCAACATAACATATAAGAACTGGATTTATCCCTCTGGCCACATAAGTAAAGTTTATTTATAAAGCACATTTACTTCAGTTTGGCACTGACCAAAGTGCTGAACAAAACCATAGCACACACTCTAAAAGAGTAAAAGATAACAATAAAAGTAATAATAGGAATAAAAGTATTACAGCAACAACCACAATAAAGATTAAAAGCCTGGGAATGCAATAGAATAAAAATGTGTCTTAAGTCTGGACTTAAAAATAGAGAGAGAAGAAGCACTTTTAATATCCGGTGGTAGCTGGTTCCACAAACGAGGAGCAGCGACTGCAAAGGCTCTATCCCCTTTCAGTTTAAGTCGTGACCGAGGAACTTGAAGTAAAATTTTATTTGTGGACCTAAGAGACCGAGGAGTTGACTGTAAGTTAATAAGCTCTGATATATAAGAAGGTGCTTGCCCATTCTGTGCTTTAAAAACAATAAGTAAAATCTTGAACTGAATTCTAAAACTAACAGGAAGCCAATGAAGGGATGCTCAAACTGGTGAGATATGAGCATGTTTTTTGGTGCCTGTTAAAAGTCTAGCTGCCGCATTTTGAACCAACTGCAACCGTGCCAATGAGGATTGGGGGAGACCAACATATAGAGAATTGCAATAGTCTAGGCGGGACGTGATGAAAGCATGTATGACCTTTTCCAGATCTTGAAAGGAAAGAATGGATTTGAGTCTGGAGATGATCCTCAGCTGATAATAACTATTCTTAACCACTGAGCTCATTTGTTTTTCTAGACAAAGCAACACACGAGCACACGTTAATAAGGCTAGACCTAGTACCGTTCATCCATGGCAATGTTTTTCTTCCAGCATTTTGGACTATATAAAGGAAAGACCCTGTAAAAGTCTTCTTTTTTCTTTCTTTCTGTTCTTTCAGATTGAAAATTGTTGATATGTCTGTTGCTCCCCCTCCCCTGTTTGTTTGTTTGAATGTCTTTTATTTTGTTGATCTAAAGTTTTGCATCCTGGCAGAATAAAACAATTGATTTCAGTCACTGAGAGCTATTAAAGTAACAGCGCTGCTTTTTACCTTCCTCAAACAAGGTGTTCAAGCCTCAGAGGAGCCGACAGCAGTGTCTGTGTTCTGAACAAATGAGGTCTTGTTCTCAAAAGCGCTGTGTTCAGCAGAAATACACCTGAAACTCAATATAAATGACCTGCAGTCGCACAAGAAACATCATTTCTCAAAGCTGAACCATCTGCTTTGAGTCTGTGCTGCTTTACTGTTTATTCTTAAGAAAATATTTAATTTTATAAATAACAAAGAGACGCTCTGATGACACGAAGGTTAAATCAACATCCAGAAATTGCTTTATGTAGCATGTTCATTGAGAAGACTGCTCTTCTTCTGTGTGTGTGTGTGTGTGTGTGTGTGTGTGTGTGTGTGTGTGCGTGTGTGTGTTTCCTCCACAGATATCCCAGAAGAAGAGGCTCGATACTGGGCCAAAAAACTGGAGCAGATCAACGCCATGCGGGACCAGGATGTGAGATTATTTTGCAGAAATCAAAACAAAATTGGTCACATTTCATCATTCAATTTACTATATAGTGTAAAATAAGCTACTGGTAGCCCAAAAACAAAATACACAACATTTTAGAAATGTGCTTTAGTTCCTCTCAGTCAAATACTTTACATTTAAGATGAATTAAATATATCTCAGCCTGCCTGTCAGAAATTTCACACTTGATGAAAGATCATCATCTTCAGCTTAACCTCATGAAAACGGAAATGCTAGAAGTTTCTGCCAACCCGACTCTACATCATAACTTTTCAATCCAGATGGACGGGGCAACCATTACTGCATCCAAAACGGTGAAAAGCCTTGGAGTAACGATTGATGACCAACTAAACTTCTCTGACCACATCTCTAGAACTGCTCGATCGTGCAGATTCGCACTCTATAACATCAGTAAGGTCCGACTCTTCTTATCTGAACATGCAGCTCAACTCCTTGTTCAAGCTCTTGTTCTCTCCAGACTGGATTACTGCAACTCTCTACTAGCTGGGCTTCCAGCTAACTCTATCAAACCTCTTCAGCTGCTCCAGAACGCAGCAGCACGAGTGGTCTTTAATAAAGCTAAACGAGCACATGTCACTCCGCTGCTCATCCGTTTGCACTGGCTGCCAGTTGCTGCTCGCATCAAATTCAAAGCTCTGATGTTTGCCTACAAAGCGACTTCTGGCTTTGCTCCTGCTTATCTGCTCTCACTTCTGCAGATGTATGTGCCCTCCAGAAACTTGCGTTCTGTGAATGAACGTCGCCTCGTGGTTCCATCCCAAAGAGGGAAGAAATCACTTTCCCGAACTCTCGCATTCAATCTGGCCAGTTGGTGGAATGAACTCCCTAACTGCATCAGAACGGCAGAGTCACTCGCTGTCTTCAAGAAACCACTAAAAACTCAACTATTTAGTCTCCACTTCCCTTCCTAATCTGCAATTCCCTCATTGGCTATAACACTAACTACTCAAAAAAATATATATAACTAACATATAACTTACTTAAATAAAACTTACATTACTAATATTTTGCTCCTTACACTTTACACACCTGAAACTTGCCTATAGCACTTATTCATGTTGCTCTTATAGTTGTGTTAATTGCTTCCTTCGCTTTGGATAAAAGTGTCTGCTAAATGACTAAATGTAATGTAAATGTACCATAAACTATAAAACACTTCTCAGTGTCTTTGCATTTGCTCTTAGAATATGAAACAATTTTATTTTTTATTTTCACTTTTCACAATACACTGATTTATAGAAGAAACTCATTACACATAGTAAAAAAGTGGTGTGTGTAATAGTTTGTGCATGTGTTGTTCTGTTATCACTGCTCTGGTAGTTTATAATGTATAATATTAGCTTTGCCTTCAGCATTTATATGTGGTTTCTAATGAGTGTGTGTGTGTGTTTGTGTGTTTGTGTTTGTGTGTGTGTGTGTGTGTGTGTGTGTGTGTGTGTGTGTGTGTGTGTGTGTGTGTGTGTGTGTGTGTGTTTTGTGCTTCAGTATTCATATCAGGAGGTTCAGGAGAGGCCTCTGTCTGTGCCGGGATCACAGTGCTGTGAGTTTCATAAAGTCGACATGCATGAACTATACCTTAAATCATCATCACATCAGACAGAATCATTTCTCCAAATCTAAATATTTTCATGCAAATATTAGTAAGCATTGCTGACTGAATGACACTTTTCTTTTACATATATACAGTTGACGTCAGAATTATTCACCTTCCTCTGAATTTTTTTTATTTTCCAAATATTTCCCAAATGATGTTTAACAGATTTTTCACAGTATGTCTGATAATATTTTTTCGTCTGGAGAAAGTCTTATTTGTTTTATTTCGGCTACAATAAAAGCTGTTTTTATTTTTTTAAAGCCATTTTTAGGACAAATTTATTCGCCCCTTTTTTCGTTAGTCTACAGAACAAACCACTGATATACAATAACTTGCCTAATCACCCAACTTTACCCTAATTAACCTAGTGAAGCCTTTAAATGTCACTTTAAGCTGAATACTAGTGTCTTGAAGTTTATCTAGTCTAATATTATTTACTGTCATCATGGCAAAGATAAAAGAAATCAGTTATTAAAAATGACATACAGTATTAAAACTATTATGTTAGAAATGTGTTGAAAAAAGAATTCTCTCTGTTAAACAGAAATTAAGGGAAAAAATATACTTGGAGGCTAATAATTCTTTAACTGTGTATATATATAAATATATTATTAGCCCCCCTGTATATGTATATAAAACATGTTAAACATCACTTGGGAAATATTTGAAAAAACAATTACAATTTAACATGCAAATATTTTTTCTTTCAACTGTGATCTATATATGTAGTTTGTTTCTTTGTATTACTCTCTATTCTAATGGTTATTCAGTTTTAGGTTTTTCAATGATTTAATATCAAAAAATGAAAAATGTTTCTGAGCAAAAATAAAAATGTAATATATTTTCTTTAGTTTTAGTCAACATTAATTCTGCTCCAGGTAACAGAAATGTCTTTATGTTTTTATTTTAAGTTTTGTTGCAGTAGTTATGACTAGGCCCACACGGAATCTGTGCGCGCAGAATTTCGCAGATTTTCCGCAGATTTTCCGCAGATTTCTGAAGATTTTTAGCCCATTATTAATTCTGTTTATTACCTTGAATAAATGTGTAAATCTAAATTGATTAAGTTTTTATTCAGTAATTTATTACTTTTTATTTCATATATTAAGCAGGGCTCAACAATAAGGACTGCCCGGTGGCCCGGGGCCAGCGTCAAAGACACTCGGGACAGTAGACAGGATTGCTACTGGCCCCTATCGGCCAGTAACGATAAGCACGTTTTTTTTTGTTTTGTTTTTTTTGTAACCTGGTAACAACCAGTACAGCGAAAAGATGGCAACATGGCGGCAAAATTAAACAATGAGGCTAAAAGAAAACGTCTGTTTCTAAAGTCTTAGAAGTAGACAATTACATGGGTACAAAATTAAGAAACTGAAAAATAAATAAATAAATAAATAAAACAGTTGTCAGTTTGGCAAGCCATTTTTATAATAATTATTTAGAATTGCATTAAAACACCAGCACATTTTTCATACTGCTCTTTCATTTGCATAAAATCTTGAATTTTGCTCATTATACATTTATTAACATATTTAAAATGTTTAAATTCTAGATTTACAGGCATAATTTTGCCACTATTTAAAATATGTCTCGAAGAAATAGCTATTAACTTTTTAGTTTTTTTGGTGGGGCCAGTGAAAATTTTGGCAGGGCAAGTAAAAATCTCAACCAATGGCCCGATTGGACCCGTACAAAAAAATCCTTAGCGTTGAACCCTGTTAAGGTTTTAGTTTTGATACTCCGCTGGATACTCCCAAAATAATTCCGCAGATTTTTACCAAAATTCTCAGCAGAAATGGCAAAAAACATCCGCAGATTCCATCTGGCCCTAGTTATAACTCCTGGATCATCTACTTATAAGCACACATGGTTTCTGATCATCATTTTTCAGTGCATTAGATCATATTTCACAGTTCGATCATATCATCTGAACCACTAAGGGCTGCAGGTCTGTGTTAATGGGATTTATGAATGATGCTCATCAATGGCAGAAAGTCTCACTGAAAGCTGAATGAGCAGCAGTGCATGAATGAAACTCTCACACCAGTCTTTCACACACACTCTGCTGACTCGGCTCCAGTGGGCAGGGCTTCACTGAGGCAGGCTTTTATTGGCTGAGCCATACATCAAGGGCTCCTCATTGGATGACGGCTAGTAGTGCTTCTATTTAAATCACCGAACACAGTCACACTGATACTTTAATTCAATTCAGCTTTATTTGTATAGCGCTTTTACAATGTAGATTGTGTCAAAGCAGCTTCACATAAATGGTCATAGTAACTGGAACAGTGTGGTTCAGGTTTTAGTGTTTAAGTTCAGTTCAGTTCAGTTTAGCTCAGTTCAGTGTGATTTAATCATTACTTTACTGTCCGCATGAAGCAGACGCTGCAAACAAAAAACTGACAGCTGGATGGGCGTGGTTAAGTATGTTAGCCACACCCAATACCTCAGACAGAGCTAATCCAAAGAGCATAGAATCACCAAGAGGCGACACTCTAGTGCGATTTGGGGAACAGCCACTAGATGGCGTTTAGAGTCCATTTTGGAATGAAAACTCCAATAGAACAACAGCATATTATAAATCTGTAAAATAAACTAATAAAAGTGCTGATGATTGTGATATTAAGTGCTGTATTGTCGTCTTTCAGGTTGTATCTCAGCTTTAATGTGCTTTTTAAATAAATAAATAAAAAACAAAGCAGCTGCTTGCCATCGCAACAGCCAATAAGATCCAGTGGACAGCCGATCGCTTTCACTCCAAGTGCATTTTCAGATTTCAATTTTAGATTAATTAATGCACAGATACATTGTTCACCACAAAACATGCAATGTGAGCTAACACAAGATGAGATACCATAGAAGTTAATGGTTACCGGTTTCCAGCATTCTTCAAAATATCTTCTTGAGTGAGTACACGATGACAGAATGTTCATTTTTGCGTGAAATATCTCTGTAATGCTTCACAGTTGTGATTGAGAAACTCATTGGGTCATCAGCCAAACCATTACTTTAAACTCATTAGTTTTACTCATTTGCAGTGCATTGTGGGTAATCTTTTCTCTCTCTTCTCTCACAGGTAACTGGTGGGGTGACCAGCAGAGTGAGTTTTCATATCTGTCATTATAAGCTCTGTAATCTGACACCTGCTCTTCTGTTGCCTTTGTTATCAGCTTTATATGTTTAATAAACCATTATTAGCTTCTGTTCTGTGCACTCCGGCTGGATGAACACACTCATATCTCATGAAATCAAGCAAGTCATTCATTGCAAGTCCTGGAGTGCACTGTTAATAAAAGCAATAGACGGCATAATTAGCATGCTTTGAAAGTGGAGTTGTTTTAAAATAATTTATTATTTTTATTTATTTATCATTAATTAAATAGTGTATTGGGCAACGCGCAGTAGGTAGTGCTGTCGCCTCACAGCAAGAAGGTTGCTGGTTCGAGCCTCGGCTGGGTCTGTTGGTGTATCTGTGTGGAGTTTGCATGTTCTCCCCGCGTTCGCGTGTGTTTCCTCCGGGTGCTCCGGTTTCCCCCACAAGTTCAAAGACATGCGGTACAGGTGAATTGGGTAGGCTAAATTGTCCATGGTGTGTGTGTGTGTGTGTGAGAATGGTTGTGTGTGGGTGTTTCCCAGTGGTGGGTTGCGGCTGGAAGGGCATCCGCTGGATAAAAACCCGCTGGATAAGTTGCTGGTTCATTCCACTGTGGCGACCCCGGATTAATAAAGGGACTAAGCCGAAAATAAAATAAATGAATGAATAAATAATGTATTTATTAATCAGGCAATATGGTGGTTCAGTGGCTAGCAGTGCCGCCTTACAGCAAAAAGGTTGCTGGTTCGAGTCCCGGCTGGGTGTTGGCGTGGGTTTCCACCGGGTGCTCCAGTTTCCCCCACAGTCCAAACACATGCGCTATAGGGGAACTGATCAACTAAATTGGCTGTAGTGTATGAGTGTGTGTGTGTGTGTGTGAATGAGTGTGTATGGGTGTTTCTCAGTACTGGGTTGCAGCTGGAAGGGCATCCGCTGTGTAAAGCCTATGCTGGAATAGTTGCCGATTCTTTCCGCTGTGGCGACCCCTAATAAGGGACTAAGCTGAAGGAAAATAAATTAATTAAATCTGCAATATTTTATCTTTACTTTGAGATGCTGAGAAGCAAAACTAATACATGAAAAAATGTGTGTTTCTATTCATTGTCTATAGACAATGATGCAGACAGTGCGATGGATGACCGAGACAGTGATTACCGCAGTGAGACCAGTAACAGTATCCCACCACCGTTCTACTCCACGTCTCAACCCAATGCCTCAGTCCACCAGTATCCCATAAACCACCAGCACCGAAACCCCAGAGCACCGTACAGCCGAACTATCAACAACTGTGAGCTGGACTACGACCAGCAGAGAACCGTCAGGTAAGACCCCAAGACACACTCATATACAGCTGAAGTCAGAATTATTCGCCCTCCTGTGAAATTCTTTCTTTTCACACAATTTCCCAAATGATGTTTAACAGATTCAGGAATTTTTCACTGTTTTTCCTAGAGGTGTGAAGCTACACTGGTCTCACAGTTCGGTTTGGTTACGATTATCATGCCATCGATTCTGTTCAAATCGATATCTCAGTGCATCACGGTGCATTGACGAAACTTTTCATTCATAATTAGATTTTTTCTTCACAACATAAGAATTTTTTTAATATAAAAATCCATAAATATATATTTATTTTTATATATTATAATACAATTTTGTCCTTTAATACAGAACTCAGATATATGAACTATACCCTTAATTTGACCTGCTCAAACTGAACGCTCTTTCTGAATGTATCAAACAAAACTCCAACACATGCACAGACAGCATGAGCATTTACAGCAAATAAACATATATGTAAATATGATCCCGCTTGCTTTTTGAGCCCTGTCAAGCGAAGTCTTACACCCCTATGACTGGTCATTGTCTTCACCCGCTCAATAGATAGGGCTCCGCTGTTCACCGATGAGTGACGCTGGAAGAACAGCCGCGGTTACAGTCTATATGCGCATAACACACAGTTCCCCTTCGGTTGGGGAACTTCAGTGCCATGAATGGGAGGATTCGGATCAGAAGCCGCTTATCTGGAGAGTATTGAACGGGCCAATGAATGAAATTAATTGGCAGCGTAAGCTTGCGCAGGTGTGCGACATCTGCAATTATCTCAGCATATAAGCACACCTGAAGCCAGCAGACGCCATCCTTTTCGCTTCAGATCCTTTCTGAGTGAGTCGATGAGGGTTCCTCTTGCTGATCAGCACTTCAGAGCGAACGAGTGTGTCTCCCGGTCCAGAGTGGGTCTTCGCGGTGGCAGACGGTCGAGCTGGGTTACTCCCTTGCCTGCGGTTCTTTGGGTCCGGTCCTCCAGAGCGGTGCGTATAGTTGCAACTTTCCTAAAAGAGCAACACAGTCGTGCAGCACGTCCTTTTCAGGATGGCGCTCCGACTGTGCGTTTCTGGATGCGGGGGTTTCCTGTCACCGGATGATGGACACGATCACTGCATTGCATGTTTGGGGGTCCAGCATGTTAATGCGGTGCTCGCGGGCGGTTCATGTCGTCATTGCGATGCCATGACCGTTGCACAGCTAAGATCGCGGCTAACTTTCGCAAGAGAGCGAGCCACCCCAGTTGCCTCCTGCTCTAAAAAAGCAGCGGGCGCTCGGGCAGATCTGAGGGTTTCAGCGGGAGCTAATCCGCCGCCCACGGGCTCGCGGACCTCTCGCTCCTCACGGCGCTCCATCCAAGCTTCGGGTGGTGAGAGTGATCCGTCTAACCAGATGGTAGCTCTCACACTCGCTGACACCGGAGATCAGATGTCCTCCGCGGCATCGGAGGGTGGGCTTTCACTGTCCGACGAAGATCCGGACCCGCTCGCCCCCTCCGGGCAGGTGAGCGCTGTCAAATCGGATCCTGAAGCGGACATGTTAGCCGTGCTTTCCCGGGCTGCTTCGGCCGTGGGGTTGGAGATGGTTTATCCCCCAGCTCCGCGGCCGGACCGACTAGATGGGTGCTACGTAGAGGACCAGAAGGCGAAGCCTTCGAAGCCTCTCGTCCCCTTCTTCCCGGAAGTGCACAGTAGGCTCACGCAGTCCTGGAGGGCACCTTTCTCTGCCCGTGCTGCGAGTGCCTCCGCCCTCACCGCCCTTGACGGCGGAGCTGCCAGGGGGTATGAGGCGATCCCGTCAGTGGAGCGCGCTATCGCGGTCAATCTTTGTCCGCGTGGCGCCTCTACGTGGCGGGGTTTGCCCCGCCTCCCGTCCAAAGCCTGTAGGTTGTCTGCCTCCCTCGGAGCCAGAGCTTATAAGGCTGCGGGCCAGGCTGCTTCTGCTTTGCACGCGATGGCCACCTACCAGCGCTACCAAGCGCAGGCGCTGGCCGAGCTGCACGAGGGCGGGTCCAACCCAAGCTTATTACATGAGCTGCGCACCGCGACCGACTATGCTCTTCGGACTACTAAGTCCGCCGCGTGTGCGCTGGGGAGGACGATGTCCACACTTGTGGTTCAGGAACGCCACCTCTGGCTAAACCTGGCCGATATGCGCGACGTTGACAAAGTTCGCTTTCTTGACTCGCCCATATCCCAGGCTGGCCTGTTCGGCGACACCGTCGGTGAATTCACCCAGGAATTCAAGGCGGTGAAAGAGCAGTCGGATGCGATGGGCAATGTCATCTATCGGCGTGGCCGTAAGCCCGCTCCGCCCGCCGAGCCATCCACCTCCGCTGTTCCTCGCCGAGGGCGCCCGCCAGCGAGTGCTGCCCCGCCCCCGCCTGCGCCTCCGGCCAAGCGGGCGCGGCGTTCACCTCGAAAGCAGGCAGCCCCTCCTGCCCAGGGCGCCGTTAAGTCCGGTAAACGGACCGCGAAGCGTCCCTGAGACAGGCCATCCGGAGAAGAGGAAACTTGCTCTTTCCCCGCTGGAGGGCGGGGCCCTGATAACAACGGTACTTTTCAGTGCCACCAAAACATCAGTAAAAGAGCACTTTTTCCCTTCCCCGGATGTGACTGCACGAGTTCTGCCAGTCCGGGACGCGCTGCCTTCCGGCTCGCAGACTCTACGTGCTTCGCCAGTGGCTCACGAGCGCTGGGGGGACGGTCTCCCTTTCCTCAGCCCTCCAGCCCCCTCTCCGGAGTCAGGGTGCGGAGCCAGAGCGAATCGCTCTCCTCCAGCTCTTCCGCGGGACCCTCGTGCTTCCCGGATCAGCACACCCACTCCGCGCTGCCCCACCGCTGGTACGTCAGCGATTGTAGCGATGACTCCATTAGCGAGGGCTCTGCCTGCCTGGTTAGCGCGGGCCAGCCCCTCGCGGTGGCTCATACGCACAATCAGACTCGGTTACGCGATTCAGTTCGCGAAACGGCCCCCCAAGTTTACGGGCGTGTATTTCTCCAGGGTCAACCCCCTGTCCGCCCCTGTCTTGCGAGAGGAGATTGCTGCCCTCCTGGCGAAGGGTGCAATCGAGCCGGTTCCTCCAGCCGAGATGGAGAGTGGGTTTTACAGCCCATACTTCATCGTACCCAAAAAGAGCGGTGGGTCACGGCCAATCCTAGATCTGCGCGTTTTGAACCGCTGTCTGCACAAGCTGCCGTTCAGAATGCTCACGCAGAGGCGCATTCTCCAATGCGTTCGTCCTCGGGATTGGTTTGCAGCCATAGACCTGAAGGACGCGTATTTCCATGTCTCCATTCTTCCACGCCACCGCCAATTTCTGCGGTTTGCGTTCGAGGGTCGAGCGTGGCAGTACAAGGTCCTCCCCTTCGGGCTCTCTCTGTCTCCGCGGGTCTTCACCAAACTCGCGGAGGGTGCCCTAGCGCCCCTTCGGCTCGCGGGCATTCGCATACTCAATTATCTCGACGACTGGCTGATTTTAGCCCACTCGCGGGAGCAATTGATTATGCACAGGGACAAGGTGCTTCGGCATCTCCGCCTACTGGGGCTTCAGGTCAACCGAGAAAAGAGCAAACTCGCCCCCGTGCAGAGGATTTCTTTTCTCGGGATGGAGCTGGACTCGATCACCATGGTAGCGCACCTCTCCGAGGAACGCGCTCGCCTGTTGCTGAACTGTCTGAGGGAGCTCGACAGCAAACTAGTGGTCCCACTGAAGTTCTTTCAGAGGCTCCTGGGGTATATGGCATCCGCAGCCGCCGTCACGCCGCTCGGGTTGCTCCATATGAGACCACTTCAGCACTGGCTTCACGATCGGGTCCCCAGACGCGCATGGCACGCGGGCACACACCGGGTCTCGGTTACTGCGCTGTGTCGCCGCGCCCTCAGCCCTTGGAACGACCCCTCGTTCCTACAGGCCGGTGTGCCTCTAGGACAGGCGTCCAGCCATGTTGTTGTTTCAACAGACGCTTCCAACACGGGTTGGGGGGCCGTGTGTCGCGGGCATGCGGCTGCGGGCCTCTGGAAGGGTGCCCAGCTGCATTGGCATATCAATCGCCTAGAGCTGTTGGCAGTGTTCCTCGCTCTCCACCGCTTTTTACCGGTGCTGGAGCGGCAACACGTGCTGGTCAGGACGGACAGTATGGCGGCGGCGGCGTATATCAACCGCATGGGGGGTATGCGCTCTCGCCGCATGTCTCAGCTCGCCCGCCGTCTGCTCCTCTGGAGTCACCCGCGGCTGAAATCGCTGCGCGCCATTCACGTCCCAGGCACGCTCAATCGTGCAGCCGATGCGCTCTCACGACAGCTGTTACGCCCTGGAGAATGGAGACTCCACCCCGAGTCTGTTCAGCTGATATGGGCGCGATTCGGGGAGGCCCAGATCGATCTGTTTGCTTCCCCCGAGAACGCTCACTGCCAGTTGTTTTTTTCCCTGACCGAGGGCTCTCTCGGCACGGATGCACTGGCCCACAGCTGGCCTCGGGGCATGCGCAAGTATGCGTTTCCCCCAGTGAGCCTGCTCGCGCAGTTTCTGTGCAAGGTCAGGGAGGACGAGGAACAGGTTCTGCTAGTTGCGCCCCTTTGGCCCAACCGGACCTGGATATCAGAGCTCTCACTCCTCGCGACGGCCCTCCCCTGGCGGATCCCTTTGAGAGAGGACCTACTCTCTCAGGGACAGGGCACCATCTGGCACCCTCGCCCCGATCTTTGGAACCTCCACGTGTGGTCCCTAGACGCGAGGAAGACTTAGGTAACCTACCGACTGCGGTGGTTAATACCATCACTCAGGCTAGAGCCCCCTCCACGAGGCGCGCCTACGCCCTGAAGTGGAGTCTATTCACTGAATGGTGCGTCTCTCGCAGAGAAGACCCCCGAAATTGCCAGATTAGTGTTGTGCTCTCTTTCCTTCAAGAGAAGTTGGACAGCAGGCTGTCGCCCTCCACTCTCAAGGTTTACGTGGCCGCCATCTCCGCTTATCATAGCGCGGTAGCTGGCGGCACCGTGGGAAAGCATAACCTGGTCATCCAGTTCCTTAGGGGTGCTAGGCGAATTAATCCATCTCGCCCCCCTCTCATGCCCTCTTGGGATCTCGCCCTCGTTCTCACGAGTCTGCGATCCGATCCCTTTGAGCCACTCGAATCAGTATCTCTAAGATTTCTGTCCCTGAAGACAGCTCTGCTGGTTGCGTTGGCCTCCATCAAGAGGGTCGGGGACCTGGAGGCATTTTCGGTCAGTGACTCGTGCCTGGAATTCGGGCCGGATTACTCTCACGTTATCCTGAGACCCCGCCCCGGTTATGTGCCCAAGGTTCCTACCACCCCCTTTAGAGATCAGGTAGTGAACCTGCAAGCGCTGCCCCCGGAGGAGGCAGACCCAGCCCTTTCTTTACTTTGTCCAGTTCGCGCTCTGCGCATTTATGTGGACCGTACTCAGAATTTTAGATCATCTGAGCAGCTCTTTGTCTGTTATGGCGGTCGGCAGCAGGGAAGTGCCGTATCGAAACAAAGATTATCCCACTGGATTGTGGATGCCATTTCACTCGCTTATTCGAGTCGAGGTCAGCCGTGTCCCCCGGGAGTACGTGCACACTCCACTCGGAGCGTTGCATCCTCTTGGGCGCGTGCACGCGGCGCCTCTCTAACAGACATCTGTAGAGCTGCGGGCTGGGCGACACCCAACACATTTGCAAGGTTTTACAATCTGCGAGTGGAGCCGGTTTCCTCAAGGGTATTAGGTAACCCTTTGGTGATTGAGGAGACAACTCGGTAGGGTGTTGAAACACGCTTGCTGCGCCATTCTCCCTAACACGGAGGTACGTGCGCCTTTTTTATCTGTCAGTAAAGTTCCCCGTCAGGTGAGCCCTGCAGATTCCTCCGTGGCCCCCAGCACTGACTCAGCGGAGGAGTCACTTGCTGGCCCACTACGTTGTAGGTCTGCCCGCTGGTCAGCCCGCGTTTTGGGTAAAGGTGCCTGCTATGCGTGATCCCCACTAGGCGATCCCATATGCTTATTCCGCCACGGTTAAGTCCCCCCCCTGGGCGGACCCGTGTCTTCCCTCCCCGCTAACCACTCTTTTGCTATGCGTACTCCCCCTTTTTAGGGCTAGTCCATAGGTTAATTCTGCCATCTATCCCCCCCTTGGGTAACGGATGGCCTCCGCAGCGTCCTCCCTATCGGGATTGCACGCTTCCCAACGTACTGTCGTATTTCCTAGAATTATCTAGATGCTCACGACTTCCCAAAAAATATATCTAAATCCGTAAAACTTCTGTTGAAGTAGGATAAATTAGGGCCAGGGACACGTTGGAGGACCGCGCCCCCCATGATGTGGGTGCGTCACGCTTGCTTGACTATCTCCTCATCGGGGGTGTTGGTAAGGTGCAGTCATTATGGCGCTTTCCATATTCTCCCATTCATGGCACTGAAGTTCCCCAACCGAAGGGGAACGTTCGAGGTTACAGAAGTAACCCTTCGTTCCCCGAGGAGGGGAACGGAAGTGCCATATTCCGTCGCCATAATGACTGTCCCTTAGCTGTTTGAAAGTCTCTTCAGCTTAAAAGGATGGCGTCTGCTGGCTTCAGGTGTGCTTATATGCTGAGATAATTGCAGATGTCGCACACCTGCGCAAGCTTACGCTGCCAATTAATTTCATTCATTGGCCCGTTCAATACTCTCCAGATAAGCGGCTTCTGATCCGAATCCTCCCATTCATGGCACTTCCGTTCCCCTCCTCGGGGAACGAAGGGTTACTTCTGTAACCTCGAACGTTATCACAGGTAATAGACTCAGTGGAGAAAATGCTCGTGTCTGGATCCACAAGTATTGCTTTGGCATCCGAGGAGAGGAAAAGTTACCTCACGAACATGCCAACGGGTCAAATGTCCAAAGTGAGAGAGAGAGAGAGAGGCAGAGATGGAGTGTTTTTTTACACCGCGCAAAGGAAATGAATGACATCAGTACAGAATAACTTATGATCTATTACTGAACCGATATCGAATTGTCCCCATTTGCATCGCGGTGCACCGAAGAAACCATTAATTTTGACACCTCTATTGAACAGATTCAGGAAACTTTCACAGTATTTGCTCTAACATTTTTTCTTCTGGAGAAAGTCTTATTTCTTTTATTTCGGCTAGAATAAAAGCAGTTTTTAAATGTTTTAAGGCATTTTAAGGTCAATATTATTCGCCCCCTTAAGCTAAATTTGTTTTGGATTGTCTACAGCAGGGGTAGGAAACACGCCCCCCCAAAGTTTGTCCAATTTCACTCGATTTTCACTGTCACTTCAGAGTGAAAGTGAAACTTGAAATGAGCTGCAGTAAAGTCGAAAAAATTAAAGATGAAACAGCCAAAATTACATGAGCCGCTGCAGGAAACATGAATAGCCTGGTGACACAACATTCAAAAAGCACTTCACCTGCCTGATAGTTAGAAGTGGAGCTAACGTTAATCATGTTCCCTCTAGTGCAGTGATTCCCACTGAATGAAACCTACATTATGATTAAATGATTAAAACTTTAGTTCGGTGTATTCACTGTCTGTGCTGCTCCCTCTACACTTGCGTAAAAACCATAATAAAACCTGTATCATATATTTTAAACAGCAATATTTAATGATTGTTAAAAATTGTTTATTGAAACAATGTGTATTTTGTGTGTGTGTGATCTGAAGTAAATGGTCCTGTGGTGTTTGTACTGTATGATAAAAGGATTATGTGAAGCAATTATTCTGCAAATGCAAGACTTCTTTAATTAAATGAATGCAGCAGTCAGAGCGTTGAACACTGGAGAGTCTGTGTTAAAAGTAGTGACTGTTGAAGCCTGGTTTATACTTCTGCGTCAGGTGACCGGCGTGACCCACGGCGCATGCAATGCGCGTAGCTGTGCATTTATACTTCTGCGCGCTGTCTCTGTTGGCTGGCATTAACACTTCCGAAACGCTAGTTGGCAGTGAGGTGTTTATGTTCCTCTGTGTCACATTTCTTTGCTGATGTTTTGCTTTTCCTGAACACTTCCGGGATGTACAAGTGGCTCAAACTCGCTCAATTTGAGGCAGGAACCGGCGGACGTGCAACAACTTTAACTATGAGGTAAACACACAACAAAACCTTCCATCCGGAGCTACTTCACGGGACTCCACACTTGTAAATAATCGCTCTATCAGGCTCGCGCTATTCACGCGGCTCTTGGTCCCGCCCAGACTCGTCAGCGCTACCAAGCCGACCAATCACAGAGCTTGCGCTACGCGTCATTGCGAGATGTAGTAAAAAATTTTTAAAGGTGCACGTCAGCGACACCGACGGCTACGGCGTAGGGCTATGCGTCAATGCCGTAGCATATGCGTGCGCTTGACGCAGAAGTATAAATCAGCCTTTAGAGTTTTGTGTCTAGAGTTTTGAAAATTGACACCATTGTTTTGAAATTTGTGGCGAAACAATTGAAAAAAAACTTAATTGATTTTTATGAAATTATGAACTGATGTAGCATGACTGTGAGAAGGTGTTTCTCAACAGGTGTGTGTGTGTGTGTGTGTGTGTGTGTGTATGTGTATGTGTGTGTGTGTGTGTGTGTGTGTTCGATCTTTTCGCTTTTCCCTTTAATAGACTCATTCATCATGTCTGCTCGGGGTGTCTTTTCTCTTTCTTTTTTTTCACCTTGCAAAACCTTTCAGCTCTGCTGTCTGTTTTGTTTCTCCTCCATTATTCAACAAGGCCAGTTTCCATTGATTTATAAATATGCCTGACATTGGCTTGCTTTGCTGTAGGGCTCGCTGGATTCCCCTGTTCCTGGATCAGCCCTGTTTGGAATTAGTAAAAGCAGTATCAGCACTAACTCTTATTGAGCATCTGCTTTCACTGACATTTCTGCCAGCTGAAGCCTGACTCTGAGTTTCATTTTGGCTGAAGTGTTTACTAGATTTAGTTTTCTATCAAAAACTCAGTGGTGAAAACCACTTTACATTTTAAGTAGAGTAAAACCTTCCATGTACAGCTTCACAACTTTATATTTAATGCATTTGTGCCTTTATTAAGAATAAAGCAAAATCCTGAAGCAGCCCCAGATAGCACAGACAGCTCATCTCTTACCTTATGCTGTGCGCTTCAGGGCCATTCTCCTCTGTTTTTGAGGTGATGTGCATAAGTAATCCTTTTATATGTCTGACGTGCTCCAAACACAGTGAATTATGTTTGATCAAACAAAAGAATAGTGAAATATGAACACAATGATCGCTCCCTGTGGCTTGTACAGCACCTCTCATCAGTTGGAACACAATAACTTCTGCATAGATTATGGTGGAGACATTTTTCTTTTTTCCTATGATTACAGACATGTGCAGGAACCAGCAACATTAATTACAGCACGCTAGACCACACACAACCTAAACGGTACACTTACACATTTGAGTTTATAAACTAAAAAATACAAAAAGCGCCTCTTTTTTTAGGTGTTTGTTATGACACAGACAACATATACAGATATTTTAAACACTTTCAATAGTGTTTTATGAAAATTCAAAGGGTTTTCTTTAAAATTATACCAACGTTTTGCATTTACACCTCTGCATGAGGATTTTGGAAGCTTTTACATTTGGGAAGGCAAAATCCAGGCGGAAATCCCAAAATAACAGCAAAGTTTAACTGGTTATAGATAAAATATGGTAATTCTTAAGGTTTAATAAAAATAAATAGATTTTTGGAAATCACCAGGTGACCCCCCATTCATTGTCCCCGAGAACCACGGGTCTACAGAACAAACCACTGTTATACTATCATATATATGATTTGCCTAATTACTAGGGATGTAACAATATTGTAAATACCGTCATACCTCAATAATAGGCGCATGACTCAATAAAACTATATTTCTGAGAAAAGTTTGCTCAGGCGAATGAAGCGAACGGGAGGTAGCGGGAACTACAATTCCCATCAGCCCAGGCGTGGCCATCATCCTTTGCGGTCTGTTGTCACTACAGATCCAGTAATGTGGAAATGGAGTGTGCTGCTAGTAGCGGGGAAGAAAAAGAGCTGGAAATGATCGAACCTAAAGCGGGTTTTAAATTGGATGTGTGGAAGCATTTCGGTTTCTTTCTAAAAAGATACGAAAAAGGAGAAAAGGTGACAGACAAAGACAAAAACAGTACGCAGGCACTGCCAGACTGTGGTGAAATATAAGTCGGGGAATACGACTTAAAACAGTCATGGGGACTGCAGAACACAGCACACTTGTTAGATTGATGCAGACATTGACTTGTACCGCAGAGAGACCTCTATCTCACTCATGGCTTGTCCTCTCAAGTGGTGGAAAGACAATGCACAACGTTACCCACTGCTGTCAACCTTGGCTAAATCATATCTCTCTGTCCCAGAAACCTCAGTCCCAAATGAGAGGGGTTTATTCTGTTGCAGGGGACATGCCCAGATCCCAGCTTTCACCAGATTATAGTTATATGATCATTTTCCTTAAAAAAACCACCTCTATCTAAGTGAGTGAGTGATTACATGTTGAATGTGACGAGTTTTCAACAATACTAAATTGAAACTTTATGTTTTATATGGTTTAATAGTTTTTTTGTTATTAAAATTGAAAAATTGAAGTTCCTGTTTGGAAACGTACAGATAGACGGCTGATTTGTATGTCATTGATATGTTCAGTGCTGAGGTAAATAAACACTTTTGGCACTTTTTTCGAGTCTTTTCATTAGTTTTGTTTTTCCTGTAAATTATTTAATAAATACCGAACCGTGCCATTCATACCGAGGTATTATCGTACCGTGAAACTCTAATACCGTTACATCCCTAAAAATTACCCTAACTTTACCCTAATTAACCTAGTTAAGCCTTTAAATGTCACTTTAAGCTGAACAGTAGCATATTGAAGAATATCTACTTATTGGAAATGAGTCATTAAAACTATTATGCTTAGAAATGTGTTGAAAAAGTCTTCTCTCCGTTAAACTGACATGGGGAAAAAAATGAATATAGGGCTAATAATTCTGACTTCAACTGTTTGTAAGGTCTATTTCTCTTATTCTCTCTAATCCTCTCTCTTTATGTACCCTCTTTCTCCAGTCCGACCGGGAGCTATGCATCCTCTGCCGAACTCAGTCGCTGTAGTTCTCAACTGAGCGAAGAATACGCCGAGCGTGAACTGTACGATGAGAACGACTCGTACCACTCCTGCCACTCCTCAGTGTCCTACAGCAAGGGTTCACCAGATTGGGACGAGACCCAGTGTGCGTACAGCGACGAGTGTGCCTACAGTAAAGATGGCGGAGAAGAAGGTGCATTATATGAAGAAGATGATGGTGATCTGTACCCAGAAGAGGTGGACATGTATGAAGGAGAGGAGGACTTCAATTATGAAGAGTTAGACGAGGACCAAGAACTTCCGTTTACACCAACACCAACTAGTACCGCACCAATAACGGATGCTCAAACGTCCGCCAGACCTCCTTTAGAGAAGCAAAACTCGCTTCACCAACAGCAAACACCACCTCAGAATGCAAGCCAACCGACCAATCAGACACAAGCCCAACCACCAATCAAACCTGCAATCCAGCAAAGCCCCGCCCCCCAGCAGCCGCCCCCAAAACAGCAGCCTCCACCACAACAACAATCTTCCGGCCCGATTCCTTCGGTTCAATCCTTCTTCGCTATGGCTAAACCATTGACTGCAGTGTTTGGATTGGGTGGATCTACACCCACACCACCTCCTCCAGCACCAACAACTCAATCCCAACCTCAACCAATGACAACACAATCCCAAACTCCAGTCGCTCCACCTCCAGCTCCATCCACGCAACAGATGCCTCCAGTTACCAACAAATCTTTCGAGATTCCGGTTGAAGATCCGATTATCACTTCTGCACCTGAACCGAAACCTCCAACCCCTGCTGAGGAGAAACCACCCACTGTAGAGCCACCAATGGAGGAGGAAAATCCCATTCAAGAAGACGATTTCCCAATGGAAGAGCCTTTGGTGGAGGAAATTAAGATGGAGAGTCCTCCTCTATCGCCCCCTTATGAAGAGGAGCAACTGATGCCTGAACCTGAAAGGTATTAATATATTGACTTACTTTATTCTAATTGTGCTTAATGTGGTTTAATTTTCAGTCAGTCAGTCCAAGCGCTTCTGCTGAGCTTACTTTCCATTACAAAATCGCCACGATTTCTTGAAAGTCAGTGATCTTCACTATCTGATTGATATATTATATAAAGTGGGTCTCAGACCGGACAAAATATGACAATATGAGTTTTTGTGCTAGCCTAGTCTTTCATCTCGTCTTATGCTTGAACAACTAAATTAATTCTTGAGTCTATTTACTGACTGTATTTTAATTACATTACAGCATCGATGTTGTAAAAAGAACCTTATGAGATTGAAAAAAGTCACATAAACCTTTCACTGGACGTTTATCTTGACTGAAAACACTAGCTGTGCATATATCCCATGGATCAATCATTGCAGAGATGCCCAGAGTAGGGCCTGTGGGCTAAAGTTGACCCATGATAACTTTGGATTTGACCCGCCATGCCATCTGAGAAGAGAGGGAGAACAATGGGCAAGGATGGGTTTTGTTTCTTTGTTTAAATGTTGAGCTACAAAAAATGGAAATCAAATGATTCAATAAACCTTTGTGAATTAATCTGACTTTTTAAAATGTAAATACTGTCACTTGATGGAGTACTATGCAGCTTGACTACTGTATTCAGCATTGAATGCCACTGTGTTTTAAGTGGGATTTCTCATTATTATGGTTTAATTGTAAGAAGTACATTACAAAAAAAAAATGTAATTATCAATATGATTAAATTATTTTTTCTCTTTATTTTTAAGTATTATAAAATTAGGAAATTTCCTTTTATATTTTAATATAATACATATAGGTATATTCACCTCTGGCACACCAGCCTCAATCAAGTTAGGTTTTTGAGTCTATATAAGAAACGGTTTGGGCACCCTTGGATTATGGAATAGTGGATTATAGGGCTGTGCGATTAATCAATTCTAATGTGCATTTTGTTAGTAAAGCTGGTTCTGGAATCAGTAGTAACCTACATAATGTACTTTGGTACTTGGTGCAGCATTTACTACACTGAGTTGTAGTTCATTGTCAAGCCATTAAAATCTCTCATGTGGATCTTTCAATTGTGTAGTGATGTACAGGATTTAGTTACACTTTTATTAGGAATGCACCGAAATGAAAATTCTTGACCAAAACCGAAAATTCTGGATGCACTTGGCCAAAAAATCTAAACCCGGAACCGAAACTGCTTTGTAATAATAATTATTTATTTTAATAAATAATACAATTTAAAAAATCTATTTGAATTTAACTCAATAGCTTAGATTATGCTGAAAAATAAACACAAAGCCAATGAAATAGACACAACATATTGTTAAAAAGTTGCCAAGTCTGCTGGTAAAAACTAGCCTAGAGCACAGTCTGCTGTTACAAATTAGCCTAGAGTGCCATCTGCTGTTACAAATTAGCCTAGAGTGCCATCTGCTGTTAAAAACTAGCCTAGAGCTAGTCTGCTGTTACAAATTAGCTTAGAGCGCCATCTGCTGTTACAAATTTGCCTAGAGCGCCGTCTGCTGTTAAAAACTAGCCTAGAGCGCCGTCTGCTGTTACAAATTAGCCTAGAGCGCCATCTGCTGTTAAAAACTAGCCTAGAGCACCATCTGCTGTTAAAAACTAGCCTAGAGCACCATCTGCTGTTACAAATTAGCCTAGAGCGCCATCTGCTGTTAAAAACTAGCCTAGAGCCATCTGCTGTTACAAATTAGCCTAGAGCGCCGTCTGCAGTTAAAAACTAGCCTAGAGAGCTGTCTGTTGTTAAAAACTAGCCTAGAGTGTTGTCTGCTGTTAAAAACTAACCTAGAGCGCCATCTGCTGTTACAAACTAGCCTAGAGCGCCATCTGCTGTTAAAAACTAGCCTAGAGCCATCTGCTGTTACAAATTAGCCTAGAGCGCCATCTGCTGTTCAAAACTAGCCTAGAGCCATCTGCTGTTACAAATTAGCCTAGAGCACCGTCTGCTGTTAAAAACTAGCCTAGAGCAAAGTCTGCTGTTACAAATTAGCCTAGAGCGCCGTCTGCAGTTAAAAACTAGCCTAGAGCCATCTGCTGTTACAAATTAGCCTAGAGCGCCATCTGCTGTTAAAAACTAGCCTAGAGCCATCTGCTGTTGCAAATTAGCCTAGAGCACCGTCTGCTGTTAAAAACTAGCCTAGAGCAAAGTCTGCTGTTACAAATTAGCCTAGAGCACCGTCTGCTGTTAAAAACTAGCCTAGAGCCATCTGCTGTTACAAATTAGCCTAGAGCGCCGTCTGCAGTTAAAAACTAGCCTAGAGAGCTGTCTGTTGTTAAAAACTAACCTAGAGCGCCGTCTGCTGTTACAAACTAGCTTAGAGCACCATTTGCTATTGCAAACTAGCCTAGAGTGCTATCTGTTGTTTGAGCGCCTTTTTCCATTTAAAAGCCTAAAAACTAGACTTGTGTATGAATAAGCTTTGTTTTAGTGCCCTTGGCTGCTTGTTAGAAGATTATTTTAATATTTGACCTAATTTCAAACAATGCAGCATTAAAGTCAAGATGCTTTATTTACCAGCATTACCATGACAACACAATAGCGCTATTGCAAGCAGCTAGAACGAGCATACTTAGAAATGTCATGTTATTTGAGCAGACTTTGTATTTCTTGTGAGCATGCACCGGTCATGAATAGATAAATATTCAGGTTGATGAATATATCCACAGAGCAAAATAGTGAGCGTTTTTGTTTTTGCTTCGCTGCTTATATGCTTTGGTTACCACCAAACCAACCTTTTCATGGGACAATTAAATGAATGGATTTCATAGCATAGTGCTTTCTGTGTCTGGTGTAAAACTGCTTTGATCCAATTTGTGAATACAGCTGGTGTGTAAGTGAAACCAGCATGCTGAATACTGCTGGGCAATGTGGGACAGCTTAAGCTACATTTAACTAATAATTTTGTGCTTTTATTTTGAATTTTTTGTCCATAAACAAAAAATGCTAATTTCGATCAAAGAAAAAATTTTGTGGTCAAAAATTCAGTGCATCACTAGTTTGTATGAAGATGCATGCAAACCATTTTGAATGTGTGTGCAGTGAGCCGGTGATTGAGGAGCCGAAGGAGCCTGTGGATCCAGCACTCAGAGCTAAAGAGAACTGGCTGAGAATCTTTGAGAAAGTCCGACGACAGCTGCAGGAGGTGAGGACTTCACAACAAACACAAAAACCTCAGAAAATCCACAATAAAGAACTAAAACTAGAGCTGTAAGATTTTCAAAATCCATCTCTATTCTCATTTGAATTGATTCTGAAATCAGTTTTAACAGCAGATGGCGCTGTGTGCTTTACAAAAAGCTGTACGCATCTTGCATCTAATTTCTTATATCATTCAAACCTAAAAGAGTTAGGCAAGGTTTAAGTGCATTGAAATTTTTTTTAAGCGTAAGCGTTTGTGGGGTATGGTTAAAATCTAGCCTAGAGCACCATCTTCTGTACAAACTAGCCTAGAGGGCCATTTACTGTTTAAAAACAAGCCTAGAGCGACATCTGCTGTTAAAAACTAGCCTAGAGCGACATCTGCTGTTAAAAACTAGCCTAGAGCGCCATCAGCTGTTAAAAACTAGACTAGAGCGCCATCTGCTGTTAAAAACTAGCCTAGAGGGCTATTTACTGTTTAAAAACTAGACTAGAGCACCATCTGCTGTTAAAAACTAGCCTAGAGCGACATCTGCTGTTAAAAACTAGCCTAGAGCGCCATCAGCTGTTAAAAACTAGACTAGAGTGCCATCTGCTGTTAAAAACTAGCCTAGAGGGCTATTTCAATTCAATTCAATTCAGCTTTATTTGTATAGCGCTTTTACAATGTAGATTGTGTCAAAGCAGCTTCACATAAATGGTCATAGTAACTGGAACAGTGTGGTTCAGTAACTGGAACAGTGTGGTTCAGGTTTTAGTGTTTAAGTTCAGTTCAGTTCAGTTCAGTTTAGCTCAGTTCAGTGTGATTTATTAGGTCTATTTACTGTTTAAAAACTAGACTAGAGCGCCATCTGCTGTTAAAAACTAGACTAGAGCGCCATCTGCTGTTAAAAACTAGCCTAGAGCGCCATCAGCTGTTAAAAACTAGCCTAGAGCGCCAATCACCGTTAAAACTAGCCTAGAGTGCCATCTGCTGTTATAAAACTAGCCTAGAGCGTCACCTGCTGTTTTAAAACTAGACTAAAGTGTCATCTGCTGTTAAAAACTAGTCTAGAGCGCCATCTGCTGTTAAAAACTAGCCTAGAGTGCCATCTCATGTTAAAACTAGCCTAGAGCGCCATCTGCTGTTATAAAACTAGCCTAGAGCGTGATCTGCTGTTATAAAACTAGCCTAGAGTGTCACCTGCTGTTATAAAACTAGCCTAAAGTGCCATCTGCTGTTAAAAAGTAGCCAAGAGTGCCATATACTGTTACAAAACTGGCCTAGAGTGTCATCCGCTGTTACAAAACTAGGCTAGAGTGCCATCTGCTGTTATAAAACTAGCCTAGAGCGTCACCTGCTGTTTTAAAACTAGACTAAAGTGTCATCTGCTGTTAAAAACTAGTCTAGAGCGCCATCTGCTGTTAAAAACTAGCCTAGAGCGCCATCTCATGTTAAAACTAGCCTAGAGCGCCATCTGCTGTTATAAAACTAGCCTAGAGCGTCATCTGCTGTTATAAAACTAACCTAGAGTGTCACCTGCTGTCATAAAACTAGCCTAGAGTGCCATCTGCTGTTATAAACCTAGTCTAGAGTGCCATCTGCTGTTAAAAAGTAACCTAGAGGGCCATATACTGTTATAAAACTAGCCAGAGCGTCATCTGCTGTTATAAAACTAGCCTAGAGTGTCACCTGCTGTTATAAAACTAACCTAGAGCGCCATCTGCTGTTATAAAACTAGCCTAGAGTGCCATCTGCTGTTAAAAAGTAACCTAGAGGGCCATATACTGTTATAAAACTAGCCTAGAGTATCATCTACTGTTATAAAACTAGCCTAGAGTGTCACCTGCTGTTATAAAACTAGCCTAGAGTGCCATCTGCTGTTATAAAACTAGCCTAGAGTGCCATCTGCTGTTAAAAAGTAGCCTAGAGTGCCATATACTGTTATAAAACTAGCCAGACCGTCATCTGCTGTTATAAAACTAGCCTAGAGTATCATCTGCTGTTATAAAACTAACCTAGAGCGTCATCTGCTGTTATAAAACTAGCCAGAACGTCATTTGCTGTTATAAAACTAGCCTAGAGTATCATCTACTGTTATAAAACTAGCCTAGAGTGTCATCTGCTGTTACAAAACTAGCCCAGAGCATCATCTGCTTTTACAAAACTAGCCTAGAGCGTCATCTGCTGTTATAAAACTAGCCTAGAGCGCCATCTGCTGTTAAAAAGTAGCCTAGAGTGCCATCTGCTGTTATAAAACTAGCCTAGAGCACCATCTGCTGTTATAAAC